>NW_027641420.1:0-9406 GCF_949987615.1 Pollachius pollachius
TGTTTATGTGTGTGTTGTGTGGCGATGGGGTTCCTGCACGTTTATGTGTGTGTGTGTGTGTGTGTGTGTGTGTGTGTGTGTGTGTGTGTGTGTTGAGAAAGTTGAGGGTGGGCAGTAGGAAGCAGGGAGGGAGTGGGTATTAAAGACGGACCCCCCTCCCAGGAATACCTGTCGTGTTGACGGAAGGTTTGTATCATTACACTTCAAACAAAACAAAGACATTACATAAGCAGAGATTTAAAATGAACAACATGTACAGACTTACTGTACTTTGGATTCAGGCGTAGGTGTTTAAGTCCAAAGGGGCGTGTGTGTGTGTTTGTGTGTGTGTGTGTGTGTGTGTGCACACATGTGTGTCCATGTGTGTGTGTTATGGTGTGGGAGATATAAATGCTATTGTGCAGCTCTATCCGATGACCCCTAACCCTCCCCTGACCCCTGACGCCTGCCGGCAGCGGTTCTATGGAGATGGGTCTCGTCTGCCTGTCTGCCAGCAGCCCGGCTCTCAAGTCTCTTAGGGATATAGCGATACATGTGGATATAAATGTAAGAATACATGGGAGAATACTTTTGACTGTACATATGAGAGTACATGTAAGAATACTTGTGAGAATACATGTAAGAATACATGTGAGAATACAGTACATGTGATCACACATGTGAGAATATATGTGATTATACATGTAAGTCTACATGTAAGAATACATGAGAGAATACATGAGAGAATACATGTGAGAGTACATGTATGAATACATATGAGAATACATGTGCGAATACATGTGAGAATATATGTAAGACTCTATGTAAGAATTCATGTGAGAATCCATGTGAGAATATGTGTGAGTATTTTGTATCGTATCAGCTTTTAACTTTAAATGTAATTCTCTACAGACACTCCCTGTGGCTGACAATGTACCCCACATGCATAGCCTTGACATGTTAGGATCAACAGCTCCCTAAGCTGAAAGTGTGGACATGCATTTATCACAGGGCTCCACAATGTTTATAGTGGGAGGAGGGGGGGGGGGGGATTTGTTCTACAGTTGGTGGAGGATTGTGAACAAGTGGATTTTACTGGTAAGGTGTGTGTTGTAAATACATAGTGGGTATGAATTGATTCTTCCACAGATTATTCACATGATGCCGGATGGCAAAAGATAGGGATTTAGATTTGATTAGATCTAGCATTTTTATTACAACTGTGGAACGGGTTACACTGATGAATACAACTCGGAGGATTTAATAGAATTAGCTTCATCAAATTGATTTATTTATTGGTTTATTTCGGGGACATTGCACACTAATCAACAGTCAAACTGTAAGTGAGCCAGAGTTAGCCTAAGAAGCTAAAATGGTAACTGAGTTTGGAAATGGTTAGGTAAGGGTAAGGTCATTACAGGGAATAATTAGGTGAGGGTTAGGTCATTAGGGGAAACAATAAGGTACGGGTTAGGTATTTTTAGGTAAGGGTTCATTCTTGAGAGAAAACGTTTAGCTAAGGGTTTGGTGGTATCAGGGTGATTCTGGCAGAAAGCAACACATCATGGGAGTCAATAGAGTTGCACCCAATCCCAAAAAAATAGCTGCTCATTGATCCATACCAAAAAGTAAAAAAAATAGGCTGTCTTGCTTTCTTCGGAACCAGAAATAAAGTCACATATTTATTACCCTTGCACCCAGACTTTGGGCAGTAGCGCAGGAGGTAGAGCGGGTTAGCTGGCAACAGCAAGGTTGCTAGTTCGATCCCCGTGTGTCGAGGTGTCCCTGAGCAAGGCACCTAACCCTAACTGCTCATGACGAGCTGGCTGTCCCTTGCATGGCTGACTCCGCCATCGGGGTGAATGTGTGCATGAATGGTTGATTGTCAGGCAATATTGTAAAGCGCTTTGGATAAAAGCGCTAAATAAAGGCCGGCCATTTACTTTGGTCTGCATCCATGACGATGTCATGGATGCGTTTGCGTGGCGCAGTGAGGCCGGAGTTTCCCGTCACCTTCGCAGTCGGTCCGCGCAGGAAGCGCCCGTCGTCTACAGACGAGACGTGCCTTCCACTTCCCCCCGCCCGCGAGATGTTGCGGCGCCCGCCTCGGGAACAGCCTGTGCCCTTCTTCATTTGTCACACTTTAAAGGGGGGGAAAAAAACCTTGAAAGTTCAGAGCACTGTGGCGACAGATGGAGAGCCAGGGAGAGAGAGAGAGGCGGAGAGACAGAGAAAGGGAAAGACAGAGGCAGAGGGAAAGGGATAGAGAGAGAGAGAGAGAGAGAGAGAGAGAGAGGCAAAGGGAGAGAGAGATAGAGAGAGGCAAAGGGAGAGAGAGAGGCAGACAGAGAAAGGGAAAGACAGAGAGGCAGAGGGAAAGGGTTAGAGAGAGAGAGAGAGAGGCAAAGGGAGAGAGAGAGAGGCGGAGAGACAGAGAAAGGGAAATAAAGAGAGGCAGAAGGGAAGGGTTAGAGAGAGAGAGAGAGAGAGAGAGAGAGAGAGAGAGAGAGAGAGAGAGAGAGAGAGAGGCAAAGGGAGAAAGAGAGAGAGAAATAAAACAAGGACTAAACTCGCCCACCCCTGTCTTGCACTTCCACCGTAGATTAAAAGATGGATGAGGAGCATGCGGGGAGAATGAACAAGGCTCTGTTCTGACTGGGACTGGAGTGCTCCTTGAGGAGCTCTCTAGGGCATACCGTTCCCTGATTGGTCGTGCTTGCATGTCAATCAAGACCTCTTCCCCAACAAGAAGGCGTTTTTTTTTTATATTGCAATTATATAATTTGCATTTTTAACTATGATAGAGTGAGATTGGCAGGAAGGTATGCGAGACAGAGGGGAGGACATGAAGCAAAGGACCAAGGGGCAGGAATCGAACCCAGGTCGCTGCGCTCCGGACTGAGCCTTAATGGTACGCGCTCTACCCGGTGAACCACCCCAAGAAAGCAGTTCTTCACACAGCTAATCAACGCTGTGTCCCACAGTCCTTCCGTTTGGGAAGGCCTGCTCCGTGAGACCTGTATGTAGTGAACCTTTCATGGGCAAGCAGAGAGAGAGGGCGAGCCACTCCTCAGCCAGACCGGTGACTCATTCTGTTGTTGTTGGGAAAACAAGGTCAGTCTTCTCCAGCGGAGCAGAACCGCTTTAATCCGCTTCTCCACAGCTTCTCAACACTTCCCCTGATTCCGGAACATGAAATACTGTGTGCACACAGGCTTTAATCACGCAAGTTTTTTATTTTTATTTGATTAAAACCTCCCAATTCGATCTAAAGCCTCTTTAATACAGGGACACAAGCCCGACAGCCAAAACATTAAGGTAACAGCCTTATTCCAACTTTTTATTTCCCTCTCTCTTTCTCGCTTTCGCTCTCCCCCCCATCTCTCTCTCTCACACTCTCACTCTCGCTCTTGGTCTCTCTCCCTCTCCCTCTTCCCCCATCTCTTTCTCTCTCTCTCTCTCTCTCTTTCTCTCTCTCTCTCTCTCTCTCTCTCTCTCTCTCCCTCTATCTCTCTCTCTCTCTCTTTGCCTCCATCTGTCTGTCTTCCAGCTATCGTCTTCTGCCAGCATTCATTTCTCTCTGTCGCTTGCTCTCTCGCTCCCTGCCCACACTAGACCTCCACCTGTCCTATTGTGTGATGTGATTAAAATGTAAAGCAGTGAGCTGGCTGGGGGTATGAGGAGCGAGATTCGGGGGGGGGGGGGGGGGCCTCCGTCAGCACCTTATTGTGGTGGACCTCAGTCTGCCTGGCACTGAGGCGTCGGGGGGGGGGGGGGTTAAGATGAACGTTTGCTGTGCTTGAGCACCGCGGCGTGCCCCTCTAATACCTGACAGGGGGGAAGGCTGGACACCAGGCCGATTAATATAGGGGGTGAGAGAGGGGGGGGGGGGAGAGGGGGAGAGAGAGGCTGTTTGCAGCAGGCAGTCCTCCTCCTCAATCCACATTTGAAACGGTGCTTTTAGATTCTTTGCACCACACATTTGAAATAAATTGCAGTGTGCTTTGAAGCTCGATACTCTAATACTCTGGTTCCAATGGGTCATTCATAAATCCAGTCAAAAGACTGCTTGATTTTAGCTAGGACTTTTTTTACCTTGTTTTAATTGATCATGATTTTCTTTTTTTGGATTAAATTATTGTAATTGTCAAGATTTGCATATTGCACATTTTACATAATTGTGTTATGTTTTATTTATACATCTATGACTGCAGGTCTCTAACTGATTAAATACAGCTTTGAATGAATGCATTTACAGTTCCACGCGTTCCATTCTCCTTCATTTTCCTCAGTGATGCTGACTGTGGCTGTGTAAGGCTGCCTCTCTCTCTCTCTCTCTCTCTCTCTCTCTCTCTCTCTCTCTCTCTCTCTCTCTCTCTCTCGCTCTCTCTTCCTCTCTGTCTCTTTATCTCTCTTACTGAACTTTTTTCTTTCTTTCTCTCTCTGTCTCTCCCTCTCTCTCTGTATTTTTCTCATATCTCTCTCTTTTCTCTTTCTTTCTCTTTCTGTGTGTGTGTGTGCGTGTGTCTCTGTGTGTGTGTGTGTGTGTGTGTGTGTGTGTGTGTGTGTGTGTGTGTGTGTGTGTGTGTGCGTGTCTCTCTCTCTCTCTCTCTCTCTCCACCTCCATCCTTTTCCTTTCCTGGCACCTCTCTCCATCACTGTCCCCTGGTGTTGTTTTTGCGAGCCGCCCCACTCTACTTTATTATCTTTGTATCTCTCGCTCTCTTTCTCTAAAGCATCCCTTCCTACCCATCTGTCATTCTCACTTTTCACGGCCATGCATCTAGATTACTCCAAGCTAATCACCTCCTGACGCTTTCACCCTCACCCACTCACCCACTGACCCACTCACCCACTCACCCACTCGTCAACTCACCCACTCATTCACTTTCTTACAGACTCCTCCTCCAGTGAAATCCAATGAGGATAAAGATTAGGGGTGCACATATAACTTCTGATCTGGTGTTCCATGGGGATTGCACTCTTATCGTGGAACCCAAATGCTCACTTGGACTTCTCTCGCTGATGCTGTTTTTGTGGACACAACATGGTGAATATTAAACATGTTTTGTTGGAACAACATGGTGAATATTAAACACCTTTTGGTGTAACAACATGGTGAATATTAACCACGTTTTGGTGGAACAACATGGTGAATATTAACCACGTTTTGGTGGAACAACATGGTGAATATTAAACACGTTAAGTTGACACAAAAGGAGACAGACTCACATGACAACCGGCAAATCCTTGCAGGAGAAAACACATTTTCTGACACAATGACATTTCGAATATAACGGAACCATTACTTAAAGCTGTTGGACGATGGCGTGTTGTGTTTGAGAGTTTAAACTTGTTTACCGTGGGAGCTTCGCAGATATGTGTGGTTTAAGCCTCTATGATGGAGTTGCTGTGTTCTCCTTACCATGTAAATATGATGGAGTCAGTAGGTCTGTGTGTCTATGATGGAGTCAGTAGGTCTGTTTAAATATGATGGAGTCAGTAGGTCTGTGTGGCTATGATGGAGTCAGTAGGTCTGTTTAAATATGATGGAGTCAGTAGGTCTGTGTCTATGATGGAGTCAGTAGGTCTGTTTAAATATGATGAAGTCAGTAGGTCTGTGTGACCATGATGGAGTCAGTAGGTCTGTGTGTCTATGATGGAGTCTTTAGGTCTGTGTGTCGACGATGGAGTCAGTAGGTCTGTGTCTATGATGGAGTCAGTAGGTCTGTCTGACCATAATGGAGTCAGTAGGTCTGTGTGTCTATGATGGAGTCAGTAGGTCTGTTTAAATATGATGGAGTCAGTAGGTCTGTTTAAATATGATGGAGTCAGTAGGTCTGTCTGACCATGATGGAGTCAGTAGGTCTGTGTCTATGATGGAGTCAGTAGGTCTGTGTGGCTATGATGGAGTCAGTAGGTCTGTGTCTATGATGGAGTCAGTAGGTCTGTTTAAATATGATGGAGTCAGTAGGTCTGTCTGACCATGATGGAGTCAGTAGGTCTGTGTTTATGATGGAGTCAGTAGGTCTGTGTCTATGATGGAGTCAGTAGGTCTGTTTAAATATGATGGAGTCAGTAGGTCTGTGTGGCTATGATGGAGTCAGTAGGTCTGTCTGACCATGATGGAGTCAGTAGGTCTGTGTGGCTATGATGGAGTCAGTAGGTCTGTGTGTCTATGATGGAGTCAGTAGGTCTGTGTGTCTATGATGGAGTCAGTAGGTCTGTGTCTATGATGGAGTCAGTAGGTCTGTGTATCTATGATGGAGTCAGTAGGTCTGTGTCTACGATGGAGTCAGTAGGTCTATGTCTACGATGGAGTCAGTAGGTCTGTGTGTCTATGATGAAGTCAGTAGGTCTGTGTGTCTATGATGGAGTCAGTAGGTCTGTGTGTCTATGATGGAGTCAGTAGGTCTGTGGCTATGATGGAGTCAGTAGGTCTGTGTATCTATGATGGAGTCAGTAGGTCTGTCTGACAATGATGGAGTCAGTAGGTCTGTCTGACCATGATGGAGTCAGTAGGTCTGTGTGGCTATGATGGAGTCAGTAGGTCTGTGTGTCTATGATGGAGTCAGTAGGTCTGTGTGGCTATGATGGAGTCAGTAGGTCTGTGTGTCTATGATGGAGTCAGTAGGTCTGTGTCTATGATGGAGTCAGTAGGTCTGTGTATCTATGATGGAGTCAGTAGGTCTGTGTCTACGATGGAGTCAGTAGGTCTGTGTCTACGATGGAGTCAGTAGGTCTGTGTGTCTATGATGGAGTCAGTAGGTCTGTTTAAATATGATGGAGTCAGTAGGTCTGTGTGTCTATGATGGAGTCAGTAGGTCTGTGTCTACGATGGAGTCAGTAGGTCTGTGTCTACGATGGAGTCAGTAGGTCTGTGTGTCTATGATGGAGTCAGTAGGTCTCTGTGTCTATGATGGAGTCAGTAGGTCTGTGTCTATGATGGAGTCAGTAGGTCTGTTTAAATATGATGGAGTCAGTAGGTCTGTGTGTCTATGATGGAGTCAGTAGGTCTCTGTGTCTATGATGGAGTCAGTAGGTCTCTGTGTCTATGATGGAGTCAGTAGGTCTGTGTCTATGATGGAGTCAGTAGGTCTGTTTAAATATGATGGAGTCAGTAGGTCTGTGTGGATGTGATGGAGTGAGTTCTCTTTGCATCCATTTGACTGTCACCTGTCAAGCGGAGCGCCCCATAGCGGGGGGGGAGAGGGAAGCCATCCGAACAGGAAGGGCGCTAACCTCAGGTGCCCTGCTGAACAAATCCTACCCCAAGCTATACATCTCCCAAAGACTTTTAACTCTCATTTATATTAGTTTCCTTCTGCAGAGCAAGCATCCTGGAAATTGAATTTTTACCCCCCGAAAATTAATTTGGTGGAAGCTCAAGTTACCCCTACACTCGTACACTTTCTCATTCCGAGATGGTTTCATATTTATTTTCTTACTTCTTTCCTTGTTGTAGCCAGGGTGCTGACAAGAGGGGGGGGGGGGGGGGCTGGGGCACTAACCCCCCCATTTCCCCCAATCCTCGGTGGTTTCCTCATCAATCAAGTGTTTGGGCCCTGCCACTGAGCCATAGAGCCACAGAGCCATTTGTTAATGGATTTCCCAGTAAAGCTCACTCAATATGGCCTCAAACCGGGGGCCTGGCAGCCCCTGGGGACCAAGGGACCGCTCACGGAGAGAAGTGGTGTACTCTGGTTTTAGAACAATTGCGTTTGCTTTAATTGAAAGTGTTAACGTCCCCCCAATGCGGTAGGGTTATTTATGATAGTCATGATGTGGAAGACGTTGTCATTGTTCTAGCTCCGTTTCAGGTTAAAAGGGTGGTTAGTCATCCTCACTGCTGCTAGGAGACGATAGCATGGTTACTCTTCACCACTGCAGCTAGGACACCATAGCATGGTTACTCATCACCACTGCAGCTAGGAGACGATAGAATCCTGGTTACTAATCCTCACTCGATAGCATGGGTACCCATCACCACTGAGGCTAGTGCACAATAGCATGGGTACTCGTCGTCACTGATGCTGCCACTTCGGTACGACGCCATGAAGCCTCGCAGGAAGTTGGGATGATTGGACAACCTTGTGTTTTTCTAACCTTGTTCTTTAAGAGGTTTTTTCATTTTCTAAAAAAAGAAAACATTAACAAGTCTGTTTTGTGAAACAGAAAGAAAAAAAGAAGACACACACACACACACAGTCACACACAAACTGGCAGAGAAGACTGCCATTTGAGGGTTAGGCAAATGCCCCTGACAGACACTCAGCCTGAAGAATAAGAAGAATGAGAATGTTTCAATGATTAGCAGACTGAGGTCACCAGGCCCGAACAGAGGGAGGGAGGGAGGAAGGGAGGCAGAGAGAGAGAGAGGGAGAGAGAGAGAGAGAGAGAGAGAGAGAGAGAGAGGAGAGAGAGAGGAGAGAGAGAGAGGGCAGTAGAGACAATGCAGGAGGAACAGAGAGTGGAGAGAGGTAATACAGAGTGGATTATGAGGCTGGAGCAGGCTGGCAGCCTGCAGTCAGTCCATATGTCTTTAACCAGGTTCCTGCTTAAACTCAATGCACACACGTACTGCCTTCCAAGGACACTCTCCATACACCAGCATGAGGATTTATGTATGAGTCATGTTCTGAGAAAGAGGAGAGAGAGAGAGAGAGCGAGAGAGAGAGAGAGAGAGAGAGAGAAAGAGAGAGAGAGAGCGAGAAAGAGAGAGGGAGAGAGAGAGAGACACATATAACATCCAATTCAGACTTCCAACTACTCAAATGTTTGAAACCAATCTTCTTTCTTCTTCAAAGAAAACACTTTGTTGTGACCAAGCAACGGCAATCTCAGCCTCCCCAAAAACAAACACATATGTGACCGCTCCTGTGGCTTTGCATGGGTGTGTGTGTGTGTGTGTGTGGGGGGGGGTGTTGGTGTAAGTGTGTGTGTCCCCTGCACACCAGGTGATGTGTGTGTTGCTGTCTCCAGTGCCACCCAGCTGGGTGAAGGCGATGGACGACCAAAATAAATGTCAGGCGCTCCAGGTCACATGGTCCTGCTCCCATGCTCTCTCTCCATGTAATTGGCTGCCGGCAGCTGTTTCATCGCAGCTTCTGATGGAGCGTCTGAATCTGTGTGTGTGTGTGTGTGTGTGTGTGTGTGTGTGTCTGTGTGTCTGTGTGTGTGAAGCATGTATTCATGTATATCTGTATGCATGTTTGTGTGCATGCCGTGAATGTACAAATGTATGCGTGTGTGTATACACGTGTGTGTGTGTGTATGTATCAGTGTACGCGTGTATGTCACACATAGCCTTGTGTGACCTTGTTGCTGTTTGAGACCATGACTCATATAAACCAGCTCTCTCTCTCTCCCCCCAACCCCCGCGGGGCAGACACCACACCCACACGACAGAGTCGCCACATCTGGCACC
>NW_027641419.1:0-16791 GCF_949987615.1 Pollachius pollachius
TGTGTGTGTGTGTGTGTGTGTGTGTGTGTGTGTGTGTGTGTGTGTGTGTGTGTGTGTGTGTGTGTGTGTGTGTGTGTGTGTGTGTGAGTGCAGGCAGGTGACAGCCAGGTGAGGGGATGACATGGTGGAATTGCTCTCCTCTGACCGCTGTCAAGGGTGACAGGTGCCCTGTGAGCGCTGAGCCATGTGACACGCTGAATCGCTCCACCAAGCGAGGCAGAGCGGGGACACACACACACACAAACACACACACACACACATACACACAGCACAAACATCCTCATCACAGACTCTTGCACAATTGACATGCATTCATTTTTCTATGTTATTAACTTAGACTTAATTCAAAGCCATAAAATGCATCTTAATCTATCTATCTAATCTAATTAATCAATCCATCCATCTATTTATATATATATATGTCTATCTATCTATCTATCTATCTATCTATCTATCTATCTATCTATCTATCTATCTATCTATCTATCTATCTATCTATCTATCCATCTACGTATCTATCCATTTATAAATCAATCAATCTATCCATCTATTCATCTTTCTCCCCACTCAAGCTCATTTTCCTCATCACATACCATTACAAAAATAAAGCAGGATGTATATGAAGAACAAGAAGGAAGATGCAAAACGCAGCAGCTAAGACACACACATTAACACACACATACACACACGCACACACACACAGAGAGAGACACACCATCATCATCTTCCACTCCCGCCATCCCTCGCCCACTCGCTCCCCCTCTTCATGTTGCCAAGCTAAAGAGGGCGTCTGGAGTGTCCCGACTGGTGATAAGTTATGACAGAGTTAGAGCTTCCGTAATCAAATGTGTGCCAAGTGCATTAGTTCTCCTGTAGCTGCTGCCGTCGGTAATTCAAACCACAGCCGCAAGGCCAAAGAGAAAAAGAAAAAAAAAGAAAAAGGAAAAGCAGAGAGCTCGCCAGATGTTACACACGTCGCCACTCTTTATCACCGTTTCGTTTGGCAACGGAGATCATTCCTCACGTTTATTTATCTCCTTATTAATCGTGTCCCACCCATTGGTCTTGGTTTCCGTCTAGGAAGGACCCGCCCCCTCGCGGATCCCTCACTGTGATTGGTTTGTCGCGCGCCCCGGGAACGCTACTGTCCCAGTTTTTCATTAGCATCAATCACTGTAGCGAGCGTTTCCAGCAAAGAAGAAGAGCTGGAGGGGAAGGAGGAAAGGAGGGCAGAGAGGCGGGGGCGGTGGGCATGACAACAACAAACTGAAAAAAAAGAAAAGCGCCTGGCACTGGGAGCTCGCTGGAGACATCTTTTGCCCCGCCTCGTCAGAGTGATTGACAGGCCTGATAGACGCTGACTCACCAGTCAGACCCTCTCAATCAGAGAGAGGGGTCGGGGCTGACAGAGGAGGGCAGGTAGGACGCACACACACGCACACACACACACACACACACACACACACACTGACACTCACACACACACACACACACACACGCTCACATGCATATGTAAAGCCCATCAAATCTAGTGTCGTTTATGATGCATAGTGTGTACCTAGGGAATGTTTTGGTCCGGCTGTATCTTGGGTGGGGTAACAATTACAATTACACAAACAATCATTCCAATAGCTCTGCTGTATAATAGTTTAACGCGCCACACGGTAGTCAATCTTATAAACCACATAGGGTGACAGCTATCGGTCTCAATACACGTCACAGAAAGAAGTGCATCCGTCAAATAAAGTTTATAAATATAGTATTCTAAATTTAGATTTTACCGAAATGTATATAAAAAAAAAACGTTTTGACAAGGCATGTGATAATGCGCGCTCTTTAAGCTGAACCTCAACTTTATGTGTGGTTAGAATTGGAATTTGGAGATATATTTAAGAAACACGTCAACGTCAATGTGTCACGAGAAAAAGCGTAGCGCCGTATACCGTCAATTGTTGTTGACGGTCAAAACACATCAGCATGATTTTGACAAGTCTGATTTCACACAAAGGCATGGAGAAGGCGACTTGACGCCGTGGTTTTAGTTTTCAGTGTTTTTCACACGGATCAAGTGTGAATGAGTTGCTGCTTCCACACATCACCTGAAAACCACCAAAGCTCTGCTCCTCACGGTACAGAGGGTGCGCTTGGAGAACGGGGGCGGGACGAGGCGGCTTCCTACCTGGTGCGGCGTTGGCGCTGGCTGGGGGGCCGTTGGCCGGGGAGATGGGCCCGGAGCCCGACCGCTGGGACTGCTGCGACTGGGTGGAGCCCGCAGGGGAGCCCACCGGGGAGGGGGACGGCCCGCCCGGCTGCCCCGAGAGGTGAGGGGAGGCGTGGGGAGAGAAGGGGGACCGGGCCGGGTTGCTGGGGCCTCCTGGCTCGCCCTGGCTGCTGCTGCTGCTGCTGCTGCTTCTACTGCTGCTGGGGGGACCACCACCACCACCACCACCAGCTCCATCACGACCAGCTCCACCACCGGCTCCATCACGACCAGCCCCACCACCGGCTCCAGCAGCACCGCCGGCACCACCGGCGACAGCAGACCCTGGAACGACCTCCGTCCCTGTGGGAAGGTCATCGATGGAGCCTGACAGGTCCTGGCACACATAAGAACACAAACAGTGAATTAAACATAGGGTACTTGCATTTGATGTGAAGCCATGATATGACAGCTAACTTGCTACAGGCCGTTTTAAATGAATGCAAAAAGAGAATCTCCCTAATGCTCTAACAATTAAAGCAAATTACGGAGAAACAAAGGGACACTGCAATTTCATTATCAATTAGAGGTTTAACATCGGGTGCTCAGGTGAGTGAACAGCACTTATTAGCACGGCACAGAATGTCCTAATAAGAGAAATGATTTTTAAACTGAATCACCAGAAGTTTATGAATGCCGTGTCGTATAACCTTTAAAGACACCCACTTAGGCACGTATAAAAGAAGAAAGACAGATGCAGCCAGAAGTAAACCATTTCATTTTAGGCTTTAATTCCTTATGTTACTTTTGTTAGGCTCAAACAGGTCTACACCTGTTTCCCTTGTAAGGCAGCGCCCCATTGACATAGCAGCAGTGCGGTGCGGTCGTACAGGGCTGAGGAGACCAACATTAGCCACAGAACAGCCCATTGCACTGCCTGCTGCGGTGGCAGTGAATGGTAATGGGCCTTCATTCAGGCCAAGGGTTAGCTCATATTACTGCTTACATTCCCTGCGGTGAGCAAGGCAGTGAGTCTGTGTGTGTGTGTGTGTGTGCGTTTCATTGTGTCTGTGTCTGTGTGTGTATTTGGAAGCGTGTGTGTGTGTTTCTGCACCCGCTAAGAGGGTATTTCCCCAACCAAATTGATTCCAGGGAATCCCAACCGATCATGCTGACAGAATATGGACTTGAGTTGAAAAACTAAAGTAGGTGTGTGGTTGGCTGTGTGTGTGTGTGTGTGTGTGTGTGTGTGTGCGTGTGCGTACGCGTGTGAGAGGTGGAGAAAGGGGGGGCAGACAGGGAAGGAGATGAGGACAGGAATAGAGAGCACTACTAGATGTGATGCAATTGGATGCGATGGCTTATTCTTAACACACACACACCCAAGCACGCACACGCAAACACACACACACACACACACACACACACACACACACACACACACACACGGACTGACGGACTGTGTCCCAGCTGTATTGGCACACTGGGGTAGTCACCCTGCCATGACCCTGTATGTTTCTCTGGGTGGGGGCAGCTTTGGGGGGATGGGGGGCATCTGACGCCACCTGCTGTGTACCTGGCCCCGTTAACCCCTTCCCCCATTACCGCTGCCTCAGCCATGGACCCAGGGACCTGGCAATGACAAGTCCTCTCTGAGACAGACGCAGTCTCCCTCCAACAGCACCTCCAACTCAACCATTGGAAGCGACCTCAAAATCTGACCTTACGAAAAAAACGATTCATCTAATTATACACAAGTACAGATAAGAAAGCTAGATGAGAAGATACGCATGGCATAAGGACATACCCAAGGACAGGACACACACTCCAACAGTCAAATCAATATTGATATGCTGCTAACGGCCGTACGCATACGTCTTTTAGCCAGCCTCTCAACCCGGCTGCGTACGGGGGTCTACTTTTAAAGGAGCGAGCGAGGCCGAGCCCTGCCGCAGTCGTCTGTCAGCATGGCTACCGCCGACGGAACAGACGAGCTGTCTGTCTGCGGCGTGACGCGGGCTTGTTGTGTTTCTCCGCTGGGTGAACCCTCGGCGGTGGCGCTCCAATCCTTTGTTTGCCGTCACAGCCCCTCGCCGCCGCCGAGACGCTCCTCTAGCCTGCCAGTCGCTTGTATCTGCCCACGCTAGGCCGAGCACACTCTCTCCCCCCCCCCCCCTTCGGTCTTTCCTTCCTCCGTGTCTGTCGTAGAGACCCCCCCCCCCCCCCCCCCCCCCCCCTCGTCCCCCTACACCCATCCCCCCCCTTATCCTCAGCCAATCAGCCCTCCCGGTACGGCGTGCTGCTCTGTCTCCACCAATAGGGCCGCGATGTTATTCTCAGCGAGACCACCCAGGGAGTGTGCCATTTGACACGGCGGGTTCCTGACGGGCTGGGGTAGCCATGGCGACGGCTTTCTCATAACACGGGGAGCTAGCTAGTGGAGACGCACAGCGTGGTTGTTAACCCATGGGCTAATTGTCTGAATGGATGGTAATAATTGCATTTCCCCCTAATTGCGCTGCCATTGCCAATGTTTCCAGTGGCAGTTTACGGGCGGGAAAAAGTGGGCACCAGTAATTTGCTTAGCGAACGTGAGCGCCATTTGGATTACACACCCACTTGAGTAAGGCAATGTGGCTAAGAACCATAGCCGCACCAGTGGTATCTGACGAAGAACACGCTAAGCTAACACTCACCCTCTATTTCCCATTATACGGAGAACACAAAACACGTGTCACACATGTGTGTACAAGCCGTGGCGCGGGAACGCTGCGTCGTACGCACAGTCGTGTCATATCATATCGACGCACGCGCGTCGCTTCACAATGCGCAGGCTGTAAATACGCCACGCAGGCTCGCTGTTTCTAAGCACAGTGCTCGTCTGGGCCCGCTGAGCATTGGGGTACCTGGTGAGTGCGTGCTGAACGGTAATGTGGAGAGCAGCAGAGCCAGACAGCCATTCAGTCGGCCGCTTGCTGGGCCCAAACGCCCAACAATCTGGGGCCCAATCCAAAGTGGCCCAAATCCAATTTGTTTGGCTCAGGGCTGCAAATTGCTCTGTGCATTGAGTCTCCAAATAGCTGTCAACCGCTCCCGCTTGGTGTCTTGTATTGCTTAATTCGCTCCTGGAGCATGTAATTGTCATAATAAGAAAAATATTGAGGTGATAATAAGCACTTACTTTGAAATGCACCCCCGACCGTATAGACACACACGCACACACACACACACACAATACACACACACACACACACACACACATAATGGTCTGTGGTCGTCATCGAGACATTTCACACAACATTGGAGAGGCAGTCGCTCGTGACCCCTCACCTCGCTGGCGTAGCTGTTTATTTTCTCTACGTACATATTTCTCTCCCTCTGCCAAGCTCGCTCACTGCTGTGTGCGTGTATGAGTGTGTGTGTGTGTGTGTGTGGGGGGGGGTCTGTGTGTGTGTGGGTGTGCGTTCGAGCATGAGTGTGTGCACGTGTTTCTGTGTGGCAGCCTCACTCTGTGCTGGGCTGTCACAGAGAGACATGCTTGAGCACTGACATTGTTGATGGGACAGCTGAGGCAAAAGTGCGTTCACAGACATACACACACACACTAACACAAGCACGCACATTCACACACACACACACACACAAACACACACACACACACACCCTTACCCTAGCTGATTTTTTTCTCATAACGCCCACATTTGTACACACACACATACACACACCCACACCCCCACACACACAGCCGGCGTTATCAGCAGGTTATGGTGTGTCAATGTGAATCAGGGAGCTGTCACTTCCTCCCAACCCCAGCGGTGAAGCTCCTGCTCTGCTCCCGCTTCACACTGGGAATACATCAAAGCTGCTCGGGTAGCAGAGAGAGAGTGGATGCGTGTGTGTCTGTGTGTGTGTGCATGTGCATATGAAATCACATGGTCTAAGTGCTTAGTCTAGACGTGGAGGGCGACTAGAGTGGTCGCAACATTTCTTCCGCAGGGCCAAAGCCTAGACACCGGTAAGCAGGGCTGAGAGGTTTAACCCTTTCAGCGAAAGACTGAGTCTCAAGCCCCAAACACAGTGAGTCACGGCCGCTGAGCCGGTCCACTAGACTGGGCAAGGGAGGAGAGAGACACACACAATGCTCCTGGCTCGAACCTGTCAGGGAGATAAAAGCATTGAAATGTGACTTATCTGCAAAGGATAAAGTGTTAAAGGTACACTGTCAGACATTAAGGCGGTTCTGTTAAGATCCAATAGCCATACTTTGTCTGCAAGCGGTTGAGGAAATATTTTTTTTATTTATATTTATCTGTTTTTGAAATCCTCAAGTAAAAAAAACATAAAGTGCCCGTAGAAGGATAGTCGACTCATGCACACAGGAATGAATAGAGTGAGCGACGAGGTCAATTCCTTAAGTGGAAATGTTAGCATCGGCTAACAAACGGTAAACATGTTCTTATTTCACTCAAGGGTTGCGCTACTGCACTGTAGTGCTGGTGAATTGAGAAATGAATTACAATTTCAAATTCGTGCACTCAGCTAGAGGCTTAGCACTATCTGGGCATCTCAGAGTGTTCCTTTAATCGAGAAATGTGGAGTTATTGGCGTTAATGTGGAGTTTTGAGTGCAGTTTTAAAGTTCACACTCAAACTAATACAGAATCATATTCTCCATTCGCAAGCCTCTAAGTATTTTAAATATATATGAGCATTTTTGTGTTTTTATATTTGGGTATGGGAATGCGCGTCCACAGAATGCACACAGTGTCCAAGCCGCCGTATAAACAATGCATAAACGATACATAAAGTATCCATAGATCTAAAATAAGAATACAGGCGCCGTATTCATATTTACGTATGCATGCATTAGCCTCTTTCAATGGGCCAGTGGTAAAAGCCATTATCCATAATAATAAAACACATTAATGGACCATTTTTTACGAAACGTCACTGGGTAAAAATGAAGAAGAAAAAACAGAAACCGTTCCTCAGAGGCCTTGGACGCTAGATTTGTACTCTGCGTTGCTCTCTCTGGGTAAATAAGATGATGTAAACTGTAATTACCTCTAATAGCCGTCTATTGTTGGCCTGAGGGCCAGTGCCTCTAATGTCCGTGGCTCGCTCCTATTTATTTATTTCTTCTTTTTGGTTCTTTTTTTTCTGCGTGTTATTTTTCTTGGCGTAATCGGCTGTAGGCGGCTGTATGCTTTGCCGTCTTTTACGGCGCGTCGGAGACTAAGTGGAAATGCTATTACACAAAGATGGGTTTTATTCTGTTCCCCCCAAGCCGTCCATTGAGGCAGAGTCCAAATGAAATGTAATGCAAATGAACTTGAATGGACTGCTGTGTCTGCTGGCTTCCTGTTTGCCTGGGAATGTGTGTGTGTGTGTGTGTGTGTGTGTATGTGTGTGTGTCAATTCTGGCAAAGCAGGACATTGCCTGCATATGCACATGTTTGTGTGATTTGAACTACACAGGCCTATACTAATGATGCCCCATGTTGAATGTTGCCACTAATACCCTTCATTAAATTCCAGAAAGCGGTCAAGGAGATGTACATTCTTTCTTTAACTTAACTTAGCCACAACAACATCGGCACCTTGGATCATGATGATCATAGACAACACTGAGTATTAGAGTGATATTAATGATAACATCGATAGATTATGAAGATGACGATAAAAATGCTGCCATAATTAATACTGAACAAAGGATACTTGGTAAGCTTTGTGTTACCAAAACACAGCCTGTATACGCTCACAAGGATATTCACCTATTGCTCAGGAATCCCATTCCTGCAAATCCCTCTACTGGATGTTAGGGGTCAACCTGAACTATATCTTCCAGCCAATTGAGAATCCTCAATATCTTCCAGCCAATTGGCAAATCCTCCTTACTGTGTACACTTTCTATTCAAACAATGCTGAGATGTTAGCTAGTCTTGAGATAACAAACCTCCAATAACTCTAAAACGTATTGGGATTTCCTTAACTCGGTCTTGTTTTCTGTCTTGGTGAGAGTCTGCCAGTCAGTTGTTTCAGGATTCATATATGATTTGGTAAGGTGTACCTGGGGAATGTGCCTTTTCATATGGCTTTGCCTGAGTGGGTGCATGTGTGTGTTTGTGAAGGATTACAGAGCACGGGTCTAGCCATCGTCGGAGGTCCCTGCGGCCGAATCCAGGCGAGGAGTGTTTTACTGGAACAACGGGGGCCCGGTGAGACACCTTCTCTCCACACAAAGAGAAAACCCATCTGGTGCTCCTCCAACACATTGGTTTCTTGCCCTATGGACCGCTGAGCTTCACCAGTCCCACTTCAAACAAGGAGCCCTGGAAGGAAACGGTTCAGCCCTCCTCCCCCCCACCCTTCCCCTGCCCAACCACACTGTCCACTTGACTTCCATTTATTTTCAATTTGTCTGCTATGTTCGGTAAGCCGGCCTTCTCTGCAGTAACACAATGAATGAATGACTGAATAAATAAATAGCATGGACCAATGTAGGGCATCACATCGGACCCGGTCCTATAGAATCCTACTGAGAGCAGAGTTGCTATATTGGCAGTAGGTCTATGCTATCCAATACCATTAGTCCATATGCTTGAATAATGAAATAATGAAGCACAGCATGTGTAGAGCCACAACCATTATTGTTCACTAACCCATCAGACGATAAACATGAACCAAGTATATGAATAAACCAGGGAGAATAAAGAGTCAAGAAGGCAACGCTACTCACAGAACAACAATTTAGTGACTGAGGTTCAGAACCTCTCCCGACAACGCTTTGTTTGGTAAGGAAAAACGATTTCGCTAAACCTTTCTCTTTTACTACAACACAAGGCGAGCCGAGAACAAACTGAACAGCGCTTGACAAAGTTTCTCCGTCTCATTTTTCTAAGAGACACAAAGACAGGGGAGAGTAATTGTGTTTTTTACTTTTACATGCTCCTCTTGGCGGCAACACAAAGCCCAGAAAATCTCTAGATTTTAACTGCAACACCCCGCTCAGAGGGCGAGAGGAACTATGAAAGCCCTTTTCCTTTGCAACACGTCAAGGACACAAACCAGGGTGTTCCTTAGCTAAGCGTTGCACCCTAATAGCCACCAGGGGTCAAACCGACGTCTGAGGGCACCACGCACATTCCAAGCACAGGAGCCGGGCCATAATGCTAACGTAGTATTAACGGAGGCGCATTAGCAACTATTACAATGTCGCCAGATAGGGAGCTTCAGCAGAATGATAACTGCCCCAGGGCCCCTAAGCCGGGCGTAATGTGGAGATACAGCGGCGGTTGGTTTTGAAAGGGCCATTTGAAGCCCTATTACGCCTAAGCTGTTAAAGACGCCCCAAATCTGGCAGTGCTTGTCTCCAAAGCGAGTGGGTATGTGGGTGTGTGTGGTGGTGGTGGTGGTGGTGGTGGTTGGCGGGGACTGGGGGATTAGTGTTGAGTTTCCCTCCGATTCCCCCCCGTGATAGCGCTGCCAAGCCGGGGCCACAGCCCTTAAATCAACAGCTTCCTCGTAAAGACTCATAGACAACTCGCCATCACCCCCCCTAACCCTAACCCTAACCCGAATTCTGTCCATAACCCCCCCCCCCCCCCCCCCCCGCCCCCCTGCCCAAACAGTAGCAACTCTAACCCCGACCACGGAGAAGCGAGATGATTGGTATGCTGGCCGGCAGCGAGTATTTAAATGGGCGCCTCTTCTGTTTGAAACATTGCAGGCGAGCGCTGTGTTTTTTTTCTCTTTTTGTATTAGCCCGTAATACTTTTTGTTAATGCAGTTAAAGTTGACATCTCATGGAGTTGAACACTGCCGCCAACACATAAACACAGGCACACACACACACACACGCAAACACACACTCTCATCCAGTCTGCCACCTATTTGTTCTGCACTTATTGGCCCTGCTAATGTTTTTATTTATGGCCTTTCAGCGTGCTTTCCTATCATTTCATCCCCCCCACACCCACCCCTCACTTCACCTCTCCACTCCACTGCACACAGATAGAGAGAGAGAGAGAGAGAGAGAGAGAGAGAGAGAGAGAGACTGAGAGAGAGAGAGAGAGAGAGAGAGAGAGAGTGAGAGAGAGAGAGAGAAAGAGAGAGAGAGAGAGACGAACGAGAAGAACGGCGACATCAACAACAACAACAACATGGGTAAAATAATAAATAAAGGGGGGCCCAAATTCCTCATTTCTAATTCAGCTGCTCGTTCAGCTTAACCTCTCTCTCCTCAGCAATTAAAGCGCATGCCACATCCTTCACGCGGCGTACAGCCGGAGCTAAATAATGCAGGGGCATCCAGCCCCGCATCCTTTATCATCCCAAATGACAGCCATTTGCATATCTCCCCAGTCAATTAGAGCTCAGCGGAATAATCAGCCCATAATTGGGGAAGAGCGCCGGTAATCACCCACCCTGGCACACCGACAGGGCCATCGCTGGAGGAGGAGGGGGCGAGGGGTGCATGCGCGCGCGCGTGTGTGTGTGTGTGTGTGTATGTGTGTTTGTGTGTGTGTGTGTGGGTGTGTGTGCGCGTGTGTGTGTGGACGGGAGGGTGTCTTGTGTGAAAGGCGAGACAGTCCACCCTGAGACGCCCCAGCCCCTCTGCACTTCAAACTCGCCTAACTTTTGTCGACGTCTTGGTTCTCTCTCCTCTCTCTCTCTCTCTCTTTCTCTCCCCCTCTCACTTATTCTCTTACTCTCTCGCCCACTTCTCCACTGCCCCACTGCTTCTCCCGTGCTAATCTGCCCACAGACAACGGCTTCTTGAATCTCTTCACCTCCGCCACATTATGCGGCCCATCTTCATGTCATCAAAATGAATATAACGAGTCACTGGGAATGTTTGAATAGTGTCAGTGCTGGATTGCTACTTGGTTTCTACCTCATTTATCAATCTAACAGTGAAAGCTTTACATTACACACAGATGATTAGGCCGGGTTCTTTACAACGCTATGAGTGTATATAATCTAGTAATGGCTCAGTCATGCCGTTGAGAGTCATTGTTGGCTCCTTCCATCCCACCGGTCATGTTGCCATCTAAATGGCTGTGATTACAAATGTAATCTCTTAAAAGTGGTTACCTCATCTGTTATAGCTGCTTATGTGGTGTTTTTGAAAGGCGATAGAGTATGAGGCTGTGCCAATAACGGGTGCAATTGAAGATTCTCTGCGGCTTCTGTGCAGAGTAAGTTCCTTTTTGAACCACGACACACTTTTATAGGTTCAGTGACGGTGGTAAAAATGAATGCCACGCATGGCTTCCGTGGTGTCAAGGCAACGGTTTGCATACACTTGCTAGGGTTTGACTAGTAGCTAGGCTAACAGGTTTTTGCTTCTATCGTTGGAACTGGGGTGGCGGTGGAGAGGCCGTGTGTGTGTATGTTGTAGTGAAACGTTTCCTTTAAAGTATGCATTAGCCTCCCGTCACTGCATTCATGTGTTGCCATTCAACTCTGAACACAGCGTATGAAAAGATGACTTTGACAAAAGCGTACGGTGGAAACGATGCAAAGGGTATTTGTTTAGGAAAGAGAGAGAGAGAGAGGCAGTAGAGAGGGAGTTTGAGAATAATGGTTGAAGCTGAGGTGCGAGTAAAGAGGAACATCAGAGGAGCCTAGTCTTCTGTAGCTTTGTGCTATTGTGTCTCCCACGGCCGTCTTTCTTCTGTCTGCCTTTGTATTTAGCCGACTCATCCCCGGCGCTACGCGGGCTAACACCGTACCTACTACTCTGTTCTGGGCCCGCTGCCACTTTGGAGACATGAAACGTGCATGCCACGCAAGTTCTTCTTCTTCAAACAAAAAAGGCCACACAATACAACAAAAGTGCATCAAGAAAAAAATAAAAATACCAAATGAAAGCGCCCAGAGGGAAGGGGATAGGGAGGCGGGGAGAAGGCAGATTTAGCTGATTAGCTTTGATAGCTTCGAGTGACTCAGGGAGTCCTGAGAGAACTCCGGAACACAACATGGCAGGTCGCGGCGAATCAAGACGCCGAGGCAAAACCGGGTATTTAGAAGCAGAAGAGAGAGCCTCTTTAAAAAAGCTTCATGGCAACGATCCAAGAAAGGCTGTCTCTCAGAGGGGAAGGCCATTGATTTCCCTTTCGCCCCGTCCCAACCGACCCCCCTCCCTTATTATTTAGGGGGCCTCCTTGACTGCTTCTTGTCCTCCATCTCTTCTCTCTGGCTGCTCTCCGTGGCGGTTTCCTGTTCCGGTAAAATCCATCCTGACTGACAGGCGCCCGGGCAAACAGCCAGTCGGCCCTCCAGCGCAGCAGCCATTAACCAAATCAGTCAACCAGCCGGTGATTCATCCGGCCGGAAGATTCACGTGCCACTGAGAGATACGACAACATCTCCGGAGCAGCAGAGTGCGCTGCCGGGGGGCTGGGCTGCGGCCCAACGCTTCTCGGATGGCCAGCCTTTGGATCGGTGCCATGCCGTGATTGGTCATGCCGTCATGCAGGTCATCCCCCCCGACGTTATCCATCAGAGCACCCCCCCCCCCCCCCCCCCCCCTCCCTCCCTTGTATGGATCAATAACCGTTGTGGGTTCGGTTGGAGCGTGATGTGTCTCTGGGAAGGGCCATGTTGTGATAATTAAAGTGCCGGCTGGGAACCACAACGGGGCCTCGCCTGGATCACCTGTGTTTGCATCAGTACAGCCAGACACGGCATGTGTTCAACAAGGGGGCAGATAGCACACATGCTTTGTTCAGTTGACTATATCCCTAACAGGGAGCTAGTGCTGTGACGCTATAGTACAGAAAGGCAGGCAGGTGGTCCAGTCCAACCTCAGGAACAGTTCTTGCTGCTATGGGACTGGATTGAGCCAATCAGAAGCATTGCATGAGAGTTTGCCCCTGTGGTTTGAAGTAAGGTATACACACACTATACCTGGTAAGAACGTTCAGATAGACACGCGTGAACATTCACACTACACGCACACACACATATACAATCACACAACACACACAACACACACACACACAACTGTGTCCGCAGAGGGACGGCGGAGAGCCTAAACTTCGGTCTCCATTTGACGTGTTTGGAATGTACTTGTTCTTATTGTTGTAAGAATTAAAAAAAGTAAAAAAAATAATTGGGCTCACCATCAAAGAGACCTTTAAAAAAGGGAAAAATGTAGCAGCAAAATTCTCTTTGGCAGTTCAAAAGAGCGGTGGTTAATAACGTGGCGAGGGGAACTCTCCGGGACCGATACGGCGGGCTCTCTGAGCGGGCAGGAGCACCGCCACAACAAAGAGGAGGGAGACAAGGAGCCGCGGCGCTTAATTCATCACACAAAAGCCCCGCTCCACGGACCGGCCGTGACCGAGAAAATTGAAAAATACAAAAACACTCCTTAATTGGAGATGTGCTTGTGTTTTTGTTGTTGTTGTCGGTTTCTTTTTGTGTTTGTGTGTGTGTGTGTGTGTGTGTGTGTTTGTGTTTTCATTTCAAATGTGTTGATTTTTCCGGGGTTATTTTTGTTCTCCCCATTCCTTCTAATGTTCTCGCTGTTCCTTTCAGCAGCTTGTAGGGTGACCTTGCCCTCCCCCCCACCACCACCCGCCCCGACACACACACACACACACACACACACACACATACACACACACACACACACCACCCCACTCCCTCGTCGCTTCGCTCTCTTTCACCTTTCCTCCATCAAGTCTTTCATTAAAACATGGTTCAATGTGGGTTATTTTAGCTTGGGATGGACGCAGAGAGGACGGAGCGCAATGGGAGAGGGAGAGCAAAACAGACATACAAAGTAGACAGAGATTAGAGAATAAATAAAGAATAAAGAAAAAATAAAGTGCTGTGAAGGACAGACACACAGAGAACTGGCCCACCCTCTCCAGTATCATTTTGACTCCATAAAGGCAGATTAAAACACACACACACACACACACACACACACACCACTGCTGCTGCTGCCCCACCACCACCCAGTCGTTAGCTATGCACAAGGCAAACTGCTGACACAAAGTCACAGGGTGCACGGGCAGCAGGGGCGAGGGGGGTGGGATGGGGGGGCGGGAACACGCATCCCTCAGCCCTCCCCGTCCGTCCACATATCGACAGACTACTCCCCCCTCTCTCTCTCTCTCTCTTACTCTCCCTCTCTCTCCCTGTCTGTCCCTCAACCCTCCCCCCCCTCTCGCTGTCTCCCCCTCTCACCCTCCCTCCCTCTCCTCTGCTGACGGCTCCAGCAATTACAATCAAACAGCAGCATCCTGGCCCTGGAGTAGGCAGCGACGGCTTGAATTAACCGAGACGTGAAGAGGCCCTGGGAACCTGCCGTGTGTGTGTGCGCGCCTGTGTGCCTGTGTCAGCCATTCTGCCTATCCGCAGGATATCACTGGTGTACACACACTATAGCTCTGTATACCTGCCATCTCTTATTATTGACGTGTGTGTGTGTGTGTGTGTGTGTGTGTGTGTGTGTGCGTGTGTGTGTGTGCGCGTTTATAAGGGACGACTACACCTCTCAGATTAAAAGCGGCAGGAATAACAATGCACTTATGCATTTCAATTAAGTCACACAGCAGGAATAATTGGTTTCTGTAGGGTATGGCAATATGTCATCATCTGATTACTCATGGCCTGGAATGTGTCAGGAGATGTTAAATTCATCCACCCGGCCACATTAATGCAACATTTACATATGGACAGGAGACAGTTTTGACGGATTCAAGAAAAATGTAATGAAGGGTTTACATGAGCCCATAACTCCTTCAAATTATATTTATATGTCATCAAATTGCAATTAGACTAAATAAATTGAATTATTGTAAAATATAGACACTATAGCTTTGTATAGCTGCCATCTCTTATTATTGATGTGTTTGTGTGTGTGTGTGTGTGTGTGTGTGATAAGGGACGTGTACATTGGAGCACTTCACAATCAAGAAGGGGTATGTAGGCAAAGTAAGGGTGTAGCTCATAGCTCTTCAGCTAACTAGGCATTCAACCCCCAAAAGCCACATCAACTATTAAGGAACAACATAGAACAAGTAGGGAGAGGAAATACTGTCCCTCCAAAATATCGAGTCGAGTTTAGCTGCAAAGAGGCTGCTGTCGAAACCATCAGGGGTGACTGAGGCAGACGTGACAACCCTGTTCAGGATCTGCGAAGGAGGGGTCTAGCGGTGGAGGGGTTGGGGGGTGGCTGTGGCTGTGGTGGTGGTGGTGGGGGCTACCGCCAAGATGGAATGACGATCAGAGCAAACGGTAAATTGACAAGACGAGCAATTTCAATGGCAAAGTCATAAAAGTTAATTTCTCTCCTCAAGTTAATCTGCCCGAATGCCCTGAGCCAAGTAGCTGTGGGCTGATCCATCGACATATTACCAACACCTCCACACCCAGCAGATCTTATATCTCTTCAAATCTTAACTTGTTTAATCACTTTTTTTGTAAGATTGGGGAGGGGGGGATTAATTAACTTTTCTTTTAAACAAGGTTATTTTCACCTGAGATGAGAAAGTGTCTTTGCAAGGCTCCCTCGGAAGCAGTTTCCAGTTCTCTCTTAGACATCTACACATATTCAACATTTGCAGATGATCTTTAGCATTCATCTAATACACGTGAAATGTAAACAATTCATCTGAAGTTTGGCAAAAAAGCAATCTAAAAGTTTGCTAAAGCAAACACTTTAAATTGCAGAGAAAATATAGGTTTGCTGCACTTAAAGGTTGCATTGAAGCAAGCTTAAGAGCGAACACGCACATCTAATGCATCTGTGATGGATACCGTTGTGTGACTAGTTTATGCAAAGTTCAAGCAAAGACATTGTGATTCTACTCTCAGGACTCCTGCAATTAGATTCATATCTATGGTCTGACGGCAGACCGGCTCAGATCTGGTTGAACCAGGACTTTCAACATCTTATGCTCCATATTTGTTTCGGGAAATGCTGTTGCTAGAGGCTGGGATCTGTAAGGGGCGTAATTGGTAAACAAAAACTCGGCTAGAAGCCGTAAGCAAAACAAATGAAAAATAAGTGTCTGTAAATGTTTCAATTCAACACCATGTAGACTGGCCACTGCGAAAATTACCTTTTGAAATTTGCTTCGGAACGCTTGATCCACTCGTGCAAATTTGTATTCTTTGTTGGAATATATCCGCGATGCAACAGGATTATGTGACTCCGCCCCTTTCTGTTTTTTGTCTACTGCCCAGGCTCACTTCTCCCCCACCCCCTTCAAGTTTTGCTTTAACCAAGACCCCCACTCTGCTCTCTCTCTCACTATCTATTTTACATCTCTGTCTCGTGCAGGCAACTAACACACATACAAAAGTACACACACAGGTAGACACAAGCACACACACAGACACACAAACACGCACACGCACATAGACACTGACACACACACACACACACACAAGCACACACACACTCCAGCTCCCTGTGTGATGGACAGTTGCACAGCTTCGCTGACTGAGGTGCGGGCCTATAAAAAGCAGTGCTGCTGATATGATTTAATGGGCCAGTCTTATTATAAGACTGTCGCTGGGCCGGTGTAATCTGGCTAGCGCCTGGGGCCGCGACGCTAAGACACATGC
>NW_027641418.1:0-37446 GCF_949987615.1 Pollachius pollachius
AATTGAAAGGTCAGAGTCACATTGTTGGTCAAAAAGTGTTTCTCTCGCTCTGAAAAGCATTTTGCACGCATAAAAACTTGACATGTGAATATTTCTGTTTCTTTCAATGGAAACGTGTTATTATGCTTACAAAAGGGTTATTTAAGCATAAACCACCATTTGGGAGTGAATTCCATTAGTTTTGAGCAATATCAAAATTGAAGGTCAGAGTCACATTGTTGGTCAAAAAGTGCTTCTCTCGCTCTGAAAAGCATTTTGCACGCATAAAAACTTGACATGTGAATATTTCTGTTTCTTTCAATGGAAACGTGTTATTATGCTTACAAAAGGGTTATTTAAGCATAAGCCACCATTTGGGAGTGAATTCCATTAGTTTTGAGTAATATCAAAATTGAAAGGTCAGAGTCACATTGTTGGTCAAAAAGTGCTTCTCTCGCTCTGAAAAGCATTTTGCCACATAAAAACTTGACATGTGAATATTTCTGTTACTTTCAATGGAAACGTGTTATTATGCTTACAAAAGGGTTATTTAAGCATAAACCACCATTTGGGAGTGAATTCCATTAGTTTTGAGCAATATCAAAATTGAAAGGTCAGAGTCACATTGTTGGTCAAAAAGTGCTTCTCTCGCTCTGAAAAGCATTTTGCACGCATAAAAACTTGACATGTGAATATTTCTGTTTCTTTCAATGGAAACGTGTTATTATGCTTACAAAAGGGTTATTGAAGCATAAACCACCATTTGGGAGTGAATTCCATTAGTTTTGAGCAATATCAAAATTGAAAGGTCAGAATCACATTGTTGGTCAAAAAGTGCTTCTCTCGCTCTGAAAAGCATTTTGCACACATAAAAACTTGACATGTGAATATTTCTGTTACTTTCAATGGAAACGTGTTATTATGCTTACAAAAGGGTTATTTAAGCATAAACCACCATTTGGGAGTGAATTCCATTAGTTTTGAGCAATATCAAAATTGAAGGTCAGAGTCACATTGTTGGTCAAAAAGTGCTTCTCTCGCTCTGAAAAGCATTTTGCACACATAAAAACTTGACATGTGAATATTTCTGTTACTTTCAATGGAAACGTGTTATTATGCTTACAAAAGGGTTATTTAAGCATAAACCACCATTTGGGAGTGAATTCCATTAGTTTTGAGCAATATCAAAATTGAAAGGTCAGAGTCACATTGTTGGTCAAAAAGTGCTTCTCTCGCTCTGAAAAGCATTTTGCACACATAAAAACTTGACATGTGAATATTTCTGTTACTTTCAATGGAAACGTGTTATTATGCTTACAAAAGGGTTATTTAAGCATAAACCACCATTTGGGAGTGAATTCCATTAGTTTTGAGCAATATCAAAATTGAAAGGTCAGAATCACATTGTTGGTCAAAAAGTGCTTCTCTCGCTCTGAAAAGCATTTTGCACACATAAAAACTTGACATGTGAATATTTCTGTTACTTTCAATGGAAACGTGTTATTATGCTTACAAAAGGGTTATTTAAGCATAAACCACCATTTGGGAGTGAATTCCATTAGTTTTGAGCAATATCAAAATTGAAAGGTCAGAATCACATTGTTGGTCAAAAAGTGCTTCTCTCGCTCTGAAAAGCATTTTGCACACATAAAAACTTGACATGTGAATATTTCTGTTACTTTCAATGGAAACGTGTTATTATGCTTACAAAAGGGTTATTTAAGCATAAACCACCATTTGGGAGTGAATTCCATTAGTTTTGAGCAATATCAAAATTGAAGGTCAGAGTCACATTGTTGGTCAAAAAGTGCTTCTCTCGCTCTGAAAAGCATTTTGCACACATAAAAACTTGACATGTGAATATTTCTGTTACTTTTAATGGAAACGTGTTATTATGCTTACAAAAGGGTTATTTAAGCATAAACCACCATTTGGGAGTGAATTCCATTAGTTTTGAGCAATATCAAAATTGAAAGGTCAGAGTCACATTGTTGGTCAAAAAGTGCTTCTCTCGCTCTGAAAAGCATTTTGCACGCATAAAAACTTGACATGTGAATATTTCTGTTTCTTTCAATGGAAACGTGTTATTATGCTTACAAAAGGGTTATTTAAGCATAAACCACCATTTGGGAGTGAATTCCATTAGTTTTGAGCAATATCAAAATTGAAAGGTCAGAATCACATTGTTGGTCAAAAAGTGCTTCTCTCGCTCTGAAAAGCATTTTGCACACATAAAAACTTGACATGTGAATATTTCTGTTACTTTCAATGGAAACGTGTTATTATGCTTACAAAAGGGTTATTTAAGCATAAACCACCATTTGGGAGTGAATTCCATTAGTTTTGAGCAATATCAAAATTGAAAGGTCAGAGTCACATTGTTGGTCAAAAAGTGCTTCTCTCGCTCTGAAAAGCATTTTGCACGCATAAAAACTTGACATGTGAATATTTCTGTTTCTTTCAATGGAAACGTGTTATTATGCTTACAAAAGGGTTATTTAAGCATAAACCACCATTTGGGAGTGAATTCCATTAGTTTTGAGCAATATCAAAATTGAAAGGTCAGAATCACATTGTTGGTCAAAAAGTGCTTTTCTCGCTCTGAAAAGCATTTTGCACACATAAAAACTTGACATGTGAATATTTCTGTTACTTTCAATGGAAACGTGTTATTATGCTTACAAAAGGGTTATTTAAGCATAAACCACCATTTGGGAGTGAATTCCATTAGTTTTGAGCAATATCAACATTGTAAGGTCAGAATCACATTGTTGGTCAAAAAGTGCTTCTCTCGCTCTGAAAAGCATTTTGCACACATAAAAACTAGAAACGTGAATATTTCTGTTACTTTCAATGGAAACGTGTTATTATGCTTACAAAAGGGTTATTTAAGCATAAACCACCATTTGGGAGTGAATTCCATTAGTTTTGAGCAATATCAAAATTGAAGGTCAGAGTCACATTGTTGGTCAAAAAGTGCTTCTCTCGCTCTGAAAAGCATTTTGCACGCATAAAAACTTGACATGTGAATATTTCTGTTTCTTTCAATGGAAACGTGTTATTATGCTTACAAAAGGGTTATTTAAGCATAAACCACCATTTGGGAGTGAATTCCATTAGTTTTGAGCAATATCAAAATTGAAAGGTCAGAATCACATTGTTGTTCAAAAAGTGCTTCTCTCGCTCTGAAAAGCATTTTGCACGCATAAAAACTTGACATGTGAATATTTCTGTTTCTTTCAATGGAAACGTGTTATTATGCTTACAAAAGGGTTATTTAAGCATAAACCACCATTTGGGAGTGAATTCCATTAGTTTTGAGCAATATCAAAATTGAAAGGTCAGAGTCACATTGTTGGTCAAAAAGTGTTTCTCTCGCTCTGAAAAGCATTTTGCACGCATAAAAACTTGACATGTGAATATTTCTGTTTCTTTCAATGGAAACGTGTTATTATGCTTACAAAAGGGTTATTTAAGCATAAACCACCATTTGGGAGTGAATTCCATTAGTTTTGAGCAATATCAAAATTCAAGGTCAGAGTCACATTGTTGGTCAAAAAGTGCTTCTCTCGCTCTGAAAAGCATTTTGCACGCATAAAAACTTGACATGTGAATATTTCTGTTTCTTTCAATGGAAACGTGTTATTATGCTTACAAAAGGGTTATTTAAGCATAAACCACCATTTGGGAGTGAATTCCATTAGTTTTGAGTGATATCAAAATTGAAAGGTCAGAATCACATTGTTGGTCAAAAGTGCTGCTCTCGCTCTGAAAATCATTTTGCACACATAAAAACTTGACATGTGAATATTTCTGTTACTTTCAATGGAAACGTGTTATTATGCTTACAAAGGGTTATTTAAGCATAAACCACCATTTGGGAGTGAATTCCATTAGTTTTGAGCAATATCAAAATTGAAAGGTCAGAGTCACATTGTTGGTCAAAAAGTGCTTCTCTCGCTCTGAAAAGCATTTTGCACGCATAAAAACTTGACATGTGAATATTTCTGTTTCTTTCAATGGAAACGTGTTATTATGCTTACAAAAGGGTTATTTAAGCATAAACCACCATTTGGGAGTGAATTCCATTAGTTTTGAGCAATATCAAAATTGAAAGGTCAGAGTCACATTGTTGGTCAAAAAGTGCTTCTCTCGCTCTGAAAAGCATTTTGCACGCATAAAAACTTGACATGTGAATATTTCTGTTTCTTTCAATGGAAACGTGTTATTATGCTTACAAAAGGGTTATTTAAGCATAAACCACCATTTGGGAGTGAATTCCATTAGTTTTGAGCAATATCAAAATTGAAAGGTCAGAATCACATTGTTGGTCAAAAAGTGCTTCTCTCGCTCTGAAAAGCATTTTGCACACATAAAAACTTGACATGTGAATATTTCTGTTACTTTCAATGGAAACGTGTTATTATGCTTACAAAAGGGTTATTTAAGCATAAACCACCATTTGGAGTGAATTCCATTAGTTTTGAGCAATATCAACATTGTAAGGTCAGAATCACATTGTTGGTCAAAAAGTGCTTCTCTCGCTCTGAAAAGCATTTTGCACACATAAAAACTAGAAACGTGAATATTTCTGTTACTTTCAATGGAAACGTGTTATTATGCTTACAAAAGGGTTATTTAAGCATAAACCACCATTTGGGAGTGAATTCCATTAGTTTTGAGCAATATCAAAATTGAAAGGTCAGAATCACATTGTTGGTCAAAAAGTGCTTCTCTCGCTCTGAAAAGCATTTTGCACACATAAAAACTTGACATGTGAATATTTCTGTTACTTTCAATGGAAACGTGTTATTATGCTTACAAAAGGGTTATTTAAGCATAAACCACCATTTGGGAGTGAATTCCATTAGTTTTGAGCAATATCAAAATTGAAAGGTCAGAGTCACATTGTTGGTCAAAAAGTGCTTCTCTCGCTCTGAAAAGCATTTTGCACGCATAAAAACTTGACATGTGAATATTTCTGTTTCTTTCAATGGAAACGTGTTATTATGCTTACAAAAGGGTTATTTAAGCATAAACCACCATTTGGGAGTGAATTCCATTAGTTTTGAGCAATATCAAAATTGAAAGGTCAGAATCACATTGTTGGTCAAAAAGTGCTTTTCTCGCTCTGAAAAGCATTTTGCACACATAAAAACTTGACATGTGAATATTTCTGTTACTTTCAATGGAAACGTGTTATTATGCTTACAAAAGGGTTATTTAAGCATAAACCACCATTTGGGAGTGAATTCCATTAGTTTTGAGCAATATCAACATTGTAAGGTCAGAATCACATTGTTGGTCAAAAAGTGCTTCTCTCGCTCTGAAAAGCATTTTGCACACATTAAAACTAGAAACGTGAATATTTCTGTTACTTTCAATGGAAACGTGTTATTATGCTTACAAAAGGGTTATTTAAGCATAAACCACCATTTGGGAGTGAATTCCATTAGTTTTGAGCAATATCAAAATTGAAAGGTCAGAGTCACATTGTTGGTCAAAAAGTGCTTCTCTCGCTCTGAAAAGCATTTTGCACGCATAAAAACTTGACATGTGAATATTTCTGTTTCTTTCAATGGAAACGTGTTATTATGCTTACAAAAGGGTTATTTAAGCATAAACCACCATTTGGGAGTGAATTCCATTAGTTTTGAGCAATATCAAAATTGAAGGTCAGAGTCACATTGTTGGTCAAAAAGTGCTTCTCTCGCTCTGAAAAGCATTTTGCACGCATAAAAACTTGACATGTGAATATTTCTGTTTCTTTCAATGGAAACGTGTTATTATGCTTACAAAAGGGTTATTTAAGCATAAACCACCATTTGGGAGTGAATTCCATTAGTTTTGAGCAATATCAAAATTGAAAGGTCAGAATCACATTGTTGTTCAAAAAGTGCTTCTCTCGCTCTGAAAAGCATTTTGCACGCATAAAAACTTGACATGTGAATATTTCTGTTTCTTTCAATGGAAACGTGTTATTATGCTTACAAAAGGGTTATTTAAGCATAAACCACCATTTGGGAGTGAATTCCATTAGTTTTGAGCAATATCAAAATTGAAAGGTCAGAGTCACATTGTTGGTCAAAAAGTGTTTCTCTCGCTCTGAAAAGCATTTTGCACGCATAAAAACTTGACATGTGAATATTTCTGTTTCTTTCAATGGAAACGTGTTATTATGCTTACAAAAGGGTTATTTAAGCATAAACCACCATTTGGGAGTGAATTCCATTAGTTTTGAGCAATATCAAAATTGAAGGTCAGAGTCACATTGTTGGTCAAAAAGTGCTTCTCTCGCTCTGAAAAGCATTTTGCACGCATAAAAACTTGACATGTGAATATTTCTGTTTCTTTCAATGGAAACGTGTTATTATGCTTACAAAAGGGTTATTTAAGCATAAGCCACCATTTGGGAGTGAATTCCATTAGTTTTGAGTAATATCAAAATTGAAAGGTCAGAATCACATTGTTGGTCAAAAAGTGCTTCTCTCGCTCTGAAAAGCATTTTGCACACATAAAAACTTGACATGTGAATATTTCTGTTACTTTCAATGGAAACGTGTTATTATGCTTACAAAAGGGTTATTTAAGCATAAACCACCATTTGGGAGTGAATTCCATTAGTTTTGAGCAATATCAAAATTGAAAGGTCAGAGTCACATTGTTGGTCAAAAAGTGCTTCTCTCGCTCTGAAAAGCATTTTGCACGCATAAAAACTTGACATGTGAATATTTCTGTTTCTTTCAATGGAAACGTGTTATTATGCTTACAAAAGGGTTATTGAAGCATAAACCACCATTTGGGAGTGAATTCCATTAGTTTTGAGCAATATCAAAATTGAAAGGTCAGAATCACATTGTTGGTCAAAAAGTGCTTCTCTCGCTCTGAAAAGCATTTTGCACACATAAAAACTTGACATGTGAATATTTCTGTTACTTTCAATGGAAACGTGTTATTATGCTTACAAAAGGGTTATTTAAGCATAAACCACCATTTGGGAGTGAATTCCATTAGTTTTGAGCAATATCAAAATTGAAGGTCAGAGTCACATTGTTGGTCAAAAAGTGCTTCTCTCGCTCTGAAAAGCATTTTGCACACATAAAAACTTGACATGTGAATATTTCTGTTACTTTTAATGGAAACGTGTTATTATGCTTACAAAAGGGTTATTTAAGCATAAACCACCATTTGGGAGTGAATTCCATTAGTTTTGAGCAATATCAAAATTGAAAGGTCAGAGTCACATTGTTGGTCAAAAAGTGCTTCTCTCGCTCTGAAAAGCATTTTGCACGCATAAAAACTTGACATGTGAATATTTCTGTTTCTTTCAATGGAAACGTGTTATTATGCTTACAAAAGGGTTATTTAAGCATAAACCACCATTTGGGAGTGAATTCCATTAGTTTTGAGCAATATCAAAATTGAAAGGTCAGAATCACATTGTTGGTCAAAAAGTGCTTCTCTCGCTCTGAAAAGCATTTTGCACACATAAAAACTTGACATGTGAATATTTCTGTTACTTTCAATGGAAACGTGTTATTATGCTTACAAAAGGGTTATTTAAGCATAAACCACCATTTGGGAGTGAATTCCATTAGTTTTGAGCAATATCAAAATTGAAAGGTCAGAATCACATTGTTGGTCAAAAAGTGCTTCTCTCGCTCTGAAAAGCATTTTGCACACATAAAAACTTGACATGTGAATATTTCTGTTACTTTCAATGGAAACGTGTTATTATGCTTACAAAAGGGTTATTTAAGCATAAACCACCATTTGGGAGTGAATTCCATTAGTTTTGAGCAATATCAAAATTGAAGGTCAGAGTCACATTGTTGGTCAAAAAGTGCTTCTCTCGCTCTGAAAAGCATTTTGCACACATAAAAACTTGACATGTGAATATTTCTGTTACTTTTAATGGAAACGTGTTATTATGCTTACAAAAGGGTTATTTAAGCATAAACCACCATTTGGGAGTGAATTCCATTAGTTTTGAGCAATATCAAAATTGAAAGGTCAGAGTCACATTGTTGGTCAAAAAGTGCTTCTCTCGCTCTGAAAAGCATTTTGCACGCATAAAAACTTGACATGTGAATATTTCTGTTTCTTTCAATGGAAACGTGTTATTATGCTTACAAAAGGGTTATTTAAGCATAAACCACCATTTGGGAGTGAATTCCATTAGTTTTGAGCAATATCAAAATTGAAAGGTCAGAATCACATTGTTGGTCAAAAAGTGCTTCTCTCGCTCTGAAAAGCATTTTGCACACATAAAAACTTGACATGTGAATATTTCTGTTACTTTCAATGGAAACGTGTTATTATGCTTACAAAAGGGTTATTTAAGCATAAACCACCATTTGGGAGTGAATTCCATTAGTTTTGAGCAATATCAAAATTGAAAGGTCAGAGTCACATTGTTGGTCAAAAAGTGCTTCTCTCGCTCTGAAAAGCATTTTGCACGCATAAAAACTTGACATGTGAATATTTCTGTTTCTTTCAATGGAAACGTGTTATTATGCTTACAAAAGGGTTATTTAAGCATAAACCACCATTTGGGAGTGAATTCCATTAGTTTTGAGCAATATCAAAATTGAAAGGTCAGAATCACATTGTTGGTCAAAAAGTGCTTTTCTCGCTCTGAAAAGCATTTTGCACACATAAAAACTTGACATGTGAATATTTCTGTTACTTTCAATGGAAACGTGTTATTATGCTTACAAAAGGGTTATTTAAGCATAAACCACCATTTGGGAGTGAATTCCATTAGTTTTGAGCAATATCAACATTGTAAGGTCAGAATCACATTGTTGGTCAAAAAGTGCTTCTCTCGCTCTGAAAAGCATTTTGCACACATAAAAACTAGAAACGTGAATATTTCTGTTACTTTCAATGGAAACGTGTTATTATGCTTACAAAAGGGTTATTTAAGCATAAACCACCATTTGGGAGTGAATTCCATTAGTTTTGAGCAATATCAAAATTGAAGGTCAGAGTCACATTGTTGGTCAAAAAGTGCTTCTCTCGCTCTGAAAAGCATTTTGCACGCATAAAAACTTGACATGTGAATATTTCTGTTTCTTTCAATGGAAACGTGTTATTATGCTTACAAAAGGGTTATTTAAGCATAAACCACCATTTGGGAGTGAATTCCATTAGTTTTGAGCAATATCAAAATTGAAAGGTCAGAATCACATTGTTGTTCAAAAAGTGCTTCTCTCGCTCTGAAAAGCATTTTGCACGCATAAAAACTTGACATGTGAATATTTCTGTTTCTTTCAATGGAAACGTGTTATTATGCTTACAAAAGGGTTATTTAAGCATAAACCACCATTTGGGAGTGAATTCCATTAGTTTTGAGCAATATCAAAATTGAAAGGTCAGAGTCACATTGTTGGTCAAAAAGTGTTTCTCTCGCTCTGAAAAGCATTTTGCACGCATAAAAACTTGACATGTGAATATTTCTGTTTCTTTCAATGGAAACGTGTTATTATGCTTACAAAAGGGTTATTTAAGCATAAACCACCATTTGGGAGTGAATTCCATTAGTTTTGAGCAATATCAAAATTCAAGGTCAGAGTCACATTGTTGGTCAAAAAGTGCTTCTCTCGCTCTGAAAAGCATTTTGCACGCATAAAAACTTGACATGTGAATATTTCTGTTTCTTTCAATGGAAACGTGTTATTATGCTTACAAAAGGGTTATTTAAGCATAAACCACCATTTGGGAGTGAATTCCATTAGTTTTGAGTAATATCAAAATTGAAAGGTCAGAATCACATTGTTGGTCAAAAAGTGCTGCTCTCGCTCTGAAAAGCATTTTGCACACATAAAAACTTGACATGTGAATATTTCTGTTACTTTCAATGGAAACGTGTTATTATGCTTACAAAGGGTTATTTAAGCATAAACCACCATTTGGGAGTGAATTCCATTAGTTTTGAGCAATATCAAAATTGAAAGGTCAGAGTCACATTGTTGGTCAAAAAGTGCTTCTCTCGCTCTGAAAAGCATTTTGCACGCATAAAAACTTGACATGTGAATATTTCTGTTTCTTTCAATGGAAACGTGTTATTATGCTTACAAAAGGGTTATTTAAGCATAAACCACCATTTGGGAGTGAATTCCATTAGTTTTGAGCAATATCAAAATTGAAAGGTCAGAATCACATTGTTGGTCAAAAAGTGCTTCTCTCGCTCTGAAAATCATTTTGCACACATAAAAACTTGACATGTGAATATTTCTGTTACTTTCAATGGAAACGTGTTATTATGCTTACAAAAGGGTTATTTAAGCATAAACCACCATTTGGGAGTGAATTCCATTAGTTTTGAGCAATATCAAAATTGAAGGTCAGAGTCACATTGTTGGTCAAAAAGTGCTTCTCTCGCTCTGAAAAGCATTTTGCACACATAAAAACTTGACATGTGAATATTTCTGTTACTTTTAATGGAAACGTGTTATTATGCTTACAAAAGGGTTATTTAAGCATAAACCACCATTTGGGAGTGAATTCCATTAGTTTTGAGCAATATCAAAATTGAAAGGTCAGAGTCACATTGTTGGTCAAAAAGTGCTTCTCTCGCTCTGAAAAGCATTTTGCACGCATAAAAACTTGACATGTGAATATTTCTGTTTCTTTCAATGGAAACGTGTTATTATGCTTACAAAAGGGTTATTTAAGCATAAACCACCATTTGGGAGTGAATTCCATTAGTTTTGAGCAATATCAAAATTGAAAGGTCAGAATCACATTGTTGGTCAAAAAGTGCTTCTCTCGCTCTGAAAAGCATTTTGCACACATAAAAACTTGACATGTGAATATTTCTGTTACTTTCAATGGAAACGTGTTATTATGCTTACAAAAGGGTTATTTAAGCATAAACCACCATTTGGGAGTGAATTCCATTAGTTTTGAGCAATATCAACATTGTAAGGTCAGAATCACATTGTTGGTCAAAAAGTGCTTCTCTCGCTCTGAAAAGCATTTTGCACACATAAAAACTAGAAACGTGAATATTTCTGTTACTTTCAATGGAAACGTGTTATTATGCTTACAAAAGGGTTATTTAAGCATAAACCACCATTTGGGAGTGAATTCCATTAGTTTTGAGCAATATCAAAATTGAAAGGTCAGAATCACATTGTTGGTCAAAAAGTGCTTCTCTCGCTCTGAAAAGCATTTTGCACACATAAAAACTTGACATGTGAATATTTCTGTTACTTTCAATGGAAACGTGTTATTATGCTTACAAAAGGGTTATTTAAGCATAAACCACCATTTGGGAGTGAATTCCATTAGTTTTGAGCAATATCAAAATTGAAAGGTCAGAGTCACATTGTTGGTCAAAAAGTGCTTCTCTCGCTCTGAAAAGCATTTTGCACGCATAAAAACTTGACATGTGAATATTTCTGTTTCTTTCAATGGAAACGTGTTATTATGCTTACAAAAGGGTTATTTAAGCATAAACCACCATTTGGGAGTGAATTCCATTAGTTTTGAGCAATATCAAAATTGAAAGGTCAGAATCACATTGTTGGTCAAAAAGTGCTTTTCTCGCTCTGAAAAGCATTTTGCACACATAAAAACTTGACATGTGAATATTTCTGTTACTTTCAATGGAAACGTGTTATTATGCTTACAAAAGGGTTATTTAAGCATAAACCACCATTTGGGAGTGAATTCCATTAGTTTTGAGCAATATCAACATTGTAAGGTCAGAATCACATTGTTGGTCAAAAAGTGCTTCTCTCGCTCTGAAAAGCATTTTGCACACATTAAAACTAGAAACGTGAATATTTCTGTTACTTTCAATGGAAACGTGTTATTATGCTTACAAAAGGGTTATTTAAGCATAAACCACCATTTGGGAGTGAATTCCATTAGTTTTGAGCAATATCAAAATTGAAAGGTCAGAGTCACATTGTTGGTCAAAAAGTGCTTCTCTCGCTCTGAAAAGCATTTTGCACGCATAAAAACTTGACATGTGAATATTTCTGTTTCTTTCAATGGAAACGTGTTATTATGCTTACAAAAGGGTTATTTAAGCATAAACCACCATTTGGGAGTGAATTCCATTAGTTTTGAGCAATATCAAAATTGAAGGTCAGAGTCACATTGTTGGTCAAAAAGTGCTTCTCTCGCTCTGAAAAGCATTTTGCACGCATAAAAACTTGACATGTGAATATTTCTGTTTCTTTCAATGGAAACGTGTTATTATGCTTACAAAAGGGTTATTTAAGCATAAACCACCATTTGGGAGTGAATTCCATTAGTTTTGAGCAATATCAAAATTGAAAGGTCAGAATCACATTGTTGTTCAAAAAGTGCTTCTCTCGCTCTGAAAAGCATTTTGCACGCATAAAAACTTGACATGTGAATATTTCTGTTTCTTTCAATGGAAACGTGTTATTATGCTTACAAAAGGGTTATTTAAGCATAAACCACCATTTGGGAGTGAATTCCATTAGTTTTGAGCAATATCAAAATTGAAAGGTCAGAGTCACATTGTTGGTCAAAAAGTGTTTCTCTCGCTCTGAAAAGCATTTTGCACGCATAAAAACTTGACATGTGAATATTTCTGTTTCTTTCAATGGAAACGTGTTATTATGCTTACAAAAGGGTTATTTAAGCATAAACCACCATTTGGGAGTGAATTCCATTAGTTTTGAGCAATATCAAAATTGAAGGTCAGAGTCACATTGTTGGTCAAAAAGTGCTTCTCTCGCTCTGAAAAGCATTTTGCACGCATAAAAACTTGACATGTGAATATTTCTGTTTCTTTCAATGGAAACGTGTTATTATGCTTACAAAAGGGTTATTTAAGCATAAGCCACCATTTGGGAGTGAATTCCATTAGTTTTGAGTAATATCAAAATTGAAAGGTCAGAATCACATTGTTGGTCAAAAAGTGCTTCTCTCGCTCTGAAAAGCATTTTGCACACATAAAAACTTGACATGTGAATATTTCTGTTACTTTCAATGGAAACGTGTTATTATGCTTACAAAAGGGTTATTTAAGCATAAACCACCATTTGGGAGTGAATTCCATTAGTTTTGAGCAATATCAAAATTGAAAGGTCAGAGTCACATTGTTGGTCAAAAAGTGCTTCTCTCGCTCTGAAAAGCATTTTGCACGCATAAAAACTTGACATGTGAATATTTCTGTTTCTTTCAATTCAAACGTGTTATTATGCTTACAAAAGGGTTATTTAAGCATAAACCACCATTTTGGAGTGAATTCCATTAGTTTTGAGCAATATCAAAATTGAAAGGTCAGAATCACATTGTTGGTCAAAAAGTGCTTCTCTCGCTCTGAAAAGCATTTTGCACACATAAAAACTTGACATGTGAATATTTCTGTTACTTTCAATGGAAACGTGTTATTATGCTTACAAAAGGGTTATTTAAGCATAAACCACCATTTGGGAGTGAATTCCATTAGTTTTGAGCAATATCAAAATTGAAGGTCAGAGTCACATTGTTGGTCAAAAAGTGCTTCTCTCGCTCTGAAAAGCATTTTGCACACATAAAAACTTGACATGTGAATATTTCTGTTACTTTTAATGGAAACGTGTTATTATGCTTACAAAAGGGTTATTTAAGCATAAACCACCATTTGGGAGTGAATTCCATTAGTTTTGAGCAATATCAAAATTGAAAGGTCAGAGTCACATTGTTGGTCAAAAAGTGCTTCTCTCGCTCTGAAAAGCATTTTGCACGCATAAAAACTTGACATGTGAATATTTCTGTTTCTTTCAATGGAAACGTGTTATTATGCTTACAAAAGGGTTATTTAAGCATAAACCACCATTTGGGAGTGAATTCCATTAGTTTTGAGCAATATCAAAATTGAAAGGTCAGAATCACATTGTTGGTCAAAAAGTGCTTCTCTCGCTCTGAAAAGCATTTTGCACACATAAAAACTTGACATGTGAATATTTCTGTTACTTTCAATGGAAACGTGTTATTATGCTTACAAAAGGGTTATTTAAGCATAAACCACCATTTGGGAGTGAATTCCATTAGTTTTGAGCAATATCAAAATTGAAAGGTCAGAGTCACATTGTTGGTCAAAAAGTGCTTCTCTCGCTCTGAAAAGCATTTTGCACGCATAAAAACTTGACATGTGAATATTTCTGTTACTTTCAATGGAAACGTGTTATTATGCTTACAAAAGGGTTATTTAAGCATAAACCACCATTTGGGAGTGAATTCCATTAGTTTTGAGCAATATCAACATTGTAAGGTCAGAATCACATTGTTGGTCAAAAAGTGCTTCTCTCGCGCTGAAAAGCATTTTGCACACATAAAAACTAGAAACGTGAATATTTCTGTTACTTTCAATGGAAACGTGTTATTATGCTTACAAAAGGGTTATTTAAGCATAAACCACCATTTGGGAGTGAATTCCATTAGTTTTGAGCAATATCAAAATTGAAAGGTCAGAATCACATTGTTGGTCAAAAAGTGCTTTTCTCGCTCTGAAAAGCATTTTGCACACATAAAAACTTGACATGTGAATATTTCTGTTACTTTCAATGGAAACGTGTTATTATGCTTACAAAAGGGTTATTTAAGCATAAACCACCATTTGGGAGTGAATTCCATTAGTTTTGAGCAATATCAACATTGTAAGGTCAGAATCACATTGTTGGTCAAAAAGTGCTTCTCTCGCTCTGAAAAGCATTTTGCACACATTAAAACTAGAAACGTGAATATTTCTGTTACTTTCAATGGAAACGTGTTATTATGCTTACAAAAGGGTTATTTAAGCATAAACCACCATTTGGGAGTGAATTCCATTAGTTTTGAGCAATATCAAAATTGAAAGGTCAGAGTCACATTGTTGGTCAAAAAGTGCTTCTCTCGCTCTGAAAAGCATTTTGCACGCATAAAAACTTGACATGTGAATATTTCTGTTTCTTTCAATGGAAACGTGTTATTATGCTTACAAAAGGGTTATTTAAGCATAAACCACCATTTGGGAGTGAATTCCATTAGTTTTGAGCAATATCAAAATTGAAGGTCAGAGTCACATTGTTGGTCAAAAAGTGCTTCTCTCGCTCTGAAAAGCATTTTGCACGCATAAAAACTTGACATGTGAATATTTCTGTTTCTTTCAATGGAAACGTGTTATTATGCTTACAAAAGGGTTATTTAAGCATAAACCACCATTTGGGAGTGAATTCCATTAGTTTTGAGCAATATCAAAATTGAAAGGTCAGAATCACATTGTTGTTCAAAAAGTGCTTCTCTCGCTCTGAAAAGCATTTTGCACGCATAAAAACTTGACATGTGAATATTTCTGTTTCTTTCAATGGAAACGTGTTATTATGCTTACAAAAGGGTTATTTAAGCATAAACCACCATTTGGGAGTGAATTCCATTAGTTTTGAGCAATATCAAAATTGAAAGGTCAGAGTCACATTGTTGGTCAAAAAGTGTTTCTCTCGCTCTGAAAAGCATTTTGCACGCATAAAAACTTGACATGTGAATATTTCTGTTTCTTTCAATGGAAACGTGTTATTATGCTTACAAAAGGGTTATTTAAGCATAAACCACCATTTGGGAGTGAATTCCATTAGTTTTGAGCAATATCAAAATTGAAGGTCAGAGTCACATTGTTGGTCAAAAAGTGCTTCTCTCGCTCTGAAAAGCATTTTGCACGCATAAAAACTTGACATGTGAATATTTCTGTTTCTTTCAATGGAAACGTGTTATTATGCTTACAAAAGGGTTATTTAAGCATAAGCCACCATTTGGGAGTGAATTCCATTAGTTTTGAGTAATATCAAAATTGAAAGGTCAGAATCACATTGTTGGTCAAAAAGTTCTTCTCTCGCTCTGAAAAGCATTTTGCACACATAAAAACTTGACATGTGAATATTTCTGTTACTTTCAATGGAAACGTGTTATTATGCTTACAAAAGGGTTATTTAAGCATAAACCACCATTTGGGAGTGAATTCCATTAGTTTTGAGCAATATCAAAATTGAAAGGTCAGAGTCACATTGTTGGTCAAAAAGTGCTTCTCTCGCTCTGAAAAGCATTTTGCACGCATAAAAACTTGACATGTGAATATTTCTGTTTCTTTCAATGGAAACGTGTTATTATGCTTACAAAAGGGTTATTTAAGCATAAACCACCATTTGGGAGTGAATTCCATTAGTTTTGAGCAATATCAAAATTGAAAGGTCAGAATCACATTGTTGGTCAAAAAGTGCTTCTCTCGCTCTGAAAAGCATTTTGCACACATAAAAACTTGACATGTGAATATTTCTGTTACTTTCAATGGAAACGTGTTATTATGCTTACAAAAGGGTTATTTAAGCATAAACCACCATTTGGGAGTGAATTCCATTAGTTTTGAGCAATATCAAAATTGAAGGTCAGAGTCACATTGTTGGTCAAAAAGTGCTTCTCTCGCTCTGAAAAGCATTTTGCACACATAAAAACTTGACATGTGAATATTTCTGTTACTTTTAATGGAAACGTGTTATTATGCTTACAAAAGGGTTATTTAAGCATAAACCACCATTTGGGAGTGAATTCCATTAGTTTTGAGCAATATCAAAATTGAAAGGTCAGAGTCACATTGTTGGTCAAAAAGTGCTTCTCTCGCTCTGAAAAGCATTTTGCACGCATAAAAACTTGACATGTGAATATTTCTGTTTCTTTCAATGGAAACGTGTTATTATGCTTACAAAAGGGTTATTTAAGCATAAACCACCATTTGGGAGTGAATTCCATTAGTTTTGAGCAATATCAAAATTGAAAGGTCAGAATCACATTGTTGGTCAAAAAGTGCTTCTCTCGCTCTGAAAAGCATTTTGCACACATAAAAACTTGACATGTGAATATTTCTGTTATTTTCAATGGAAACGTGTTATTATGCTTACAAAAGGGTTATTTAAGCATAAACCACCATTTGGGAGTGAATTCCATTAGTTTTGAGCAATATCAAAATTGAAAGGTCAGAGTCACATTGTTGGTCAAAAAGTGCTTCTCTCGCTCTGAAAAGCATTTTGCACGCATAAAAACTTGACATGTGAATATTTCTGTTACTTTCAATGGAAACGTGTTATTATGCTTACAAAAGGGTTATTTAAGCATAAACCACCATTTGGGAGTGAATTCCATTAGTTTTGAGCAATATCAACATTGTAAGGTCAGAATCACATTGTTGGTCAAAAAGTGCTTCTCTCGCGCTGAAAAGCATTTTGCACACATAAAAACTAGAAACGTGAATATTTCTGTTACTTTCAATGGAAACGTGTTATTATGCTTACAAAAGGGTTATTTAAGCATAAACCACCATTTGGGAGTGAATTCCATTAGTTTTGAGCAATATCAAAATTGAAAGGTCAGAATCACATTGTTGGTCAAAAAGTGCTTCTCTCGCTCTGAAAAGCATTTTGCACACATAAAAACTTGACATGTGAATATTTCTGTTACTTTCAATGGAAACGTGTTATTATGCTTACAAAAGGGTTATTTAAGCATAAACCACCATTTGGGAGTGAATTCCATTAGTTTTGAGCAATATCAAAATTGAAAGGTCAGAGTCACATTGTTGGTCAAAAAGTGCTTCTCTCGCTCTGAAAAGCATTTTGCACGCATAAAAACTTGACATGTGAATATTTCTGTTTCTTTCAATGGAAACGTGTTATTATGCTTACAAAAGGGTTATTTAAGCATAAACCACCATTTGGGAGTGAATTCCATTAGTTTTGAGCAATATCAAAATTGAAAGGTCAGAATCACATTGTTGGTCAAAAAGTGCTTCTCTCGCTCTGAAAAGCATTTTGCACACATAAAAACTTGACATGTGAATATTTCTGTTACTTTCAATGGAAACGTGTTATTATGCTTACAAAAGGGTTATTTAAGCATAAACCACCATTTGGGAGTGAATTCCATTAGTTTTGAGCAATATCAACATTGTAAGGTCAGAATCACATTGTTGGTCAAAAAGTGCTTCTCTCGCTCTGAAAAGCATTTTGCACACATAAAAACTAGAAACGTGAATATTTCTGTTACTTTCAATGGAAACGTGTTATTATGCTTACAAAGGGGTTATTTAAGCATAAACCACCATTTGGGAGTGAATTCCATTAGTTTTGAGCAATATCAAAATTGAAAGGTCAGAATCACATTGTTGGTCAAAAAGTGCTTCTCTCGCTCTGAAAAGCATTTTGCACACATAAAAACTTGACATGTGAATATTTCTGTTACTTTCAATGGAAACGTGTTATTATGCTTACAAAAGGGTTATTTAAGCATAAACCACCATTTGGGAGTGAATTCCATTAGTTTTGAGCAATATCAAAATTGAAAGGTCAGAATCACATTGTTGGTCAAAAAGTGCTTCTCTCGCTCTGAAAAGCATTTTGCACACATAAAAACTTGACATGTGAATATTTCTGTTACTTTCAATGGAAACGTGTTATTATGCTTACAAAAGGGTTATTTAAGCATAAACCACCATTTGGGAGTGAATTCCATTAGTTTTGAGCAATATCAAAATTGAAAGGTCAGAGTCACATTGTTGGTCAAAAAGTGCTTCTCTCGCTCTGAAAAGCATTTTGCACGCATAAAAACTTGACATGTGAATATTTCTGTTTCTTTCAATGGAAACGTGTTATTATGCTTACAAAAGGGTTATTTAAGCATAAACCACCATTTGGGAGTGAATTCCATTAGTTTTGAGCAATATCAAAATTGAAAGGTCAGAATCACATTGTTGGTCAAAAAGTGCTTTTCTCGCTCTGAAAAGCATTTTGCACACATAAAAACTTGACATGTGAATATTTCTGTTACTTTCAATGGAAACGTGTTATTATGCTTACAAAAGGGTTATTTAAGCATAAACCACCATTTGGGAGTGAATTCCATTAGTTTTGAGCAATATCAACATTGTAAGGTCAGAATCACATTGTTGGTCAAAAAGTGCTTCTCTCGCTCTGAAAAGCATTTTGCACACATAAAAACTAGAAACGTGAATATTTCTGTTACTTTCAATGGAAACGTGTTATTATGCTTACAAAAGGGTTATTTAAGCATAAACCACCATTTGGGAGTGAATTCCATTAGTTTTGAGCAATATCAAAATTGAAGGTCAGAGTCACATTGTTGGTCAAAAAGTGCTTCTCTCGCTCTGAAAAGCATTTTGCACGCATAAAAACTTGACATGTGAATATTTCTGTTTCTTTCAATGGAAACGTGTTATTATGCTTACAAAAGGGTTATTTAAGCATAAACCACCATTTGGGAGTGAATTCCATTAGTTTTGAGCAATATCAAAATTGAAAGGTCAGAATCACATTGTTGTTCAAAAAGTGCTTCTCTCGCTCTGAAAAGCATTTTGCACGCATAAAAACTTGACATGTGAATATTTCTGTTTCTTTCAATGGAAACGTGTTATTATGCTTACAAAAGGGTTATTTAAGCATAAACCACCATTTGGGAGTGAATTCCATTAGTTTTGAGCAATATCAAAATTGAAAGGTCAGAGTCACATTGTTGGTCAAAAAGTGTTTCTCTCGCTCTGAAAAGCATTTTGCACGCATAAAAACTTGACATGTGAATATTTCTGTTTCTTTCAATGGAAACGTGTTATTATGCTTACAAAAGGGTTATTTAAGCATAAACCACCATTTGGGAGTGAATTCCATTAGTTTTGAGCAATATCAAAATTCAAGGTCAGAGTCACATTGTTGGTCAAAAAGTGCTTCTCTCGCTCTGAAAAGCATTTTGCACGCATAAAAACTTGACATGTGAATATTTCTGTTTCTTTCAATGGAAACGTGTTATTATGCTTACAAAAGGGTTATTTAAGCATAAACCACCATTTGGGAGTGAATTCCATTAGTTTTGAGTAATATCAAAATTGAAAGGTCAGAATCACATTGTTGGTCAAAAAGTGCTTCTCTCGCTCTGAAAAGCATTTTGCACACATAAAAACTTGACATGTGAATATTTCTGTTACTTTCAATGGAAACGTGTTATTATGCTTACAAAAGGGTTATTTAAGCATAAACCACCATTTGGGAGTGAATTCCATTAGTTTTGAGCAATATCAAAATTGAAAGGTCAGAGTCACATTGTTGGTCAAAAAGTGCTTCTCTCGCTCTGAAAAGCATTTTGCACGCATAAAAACTTGACATGTGAATATTTCTGTTTCTTTCAATGGAAACGTGTTATTATGCTTACAAAAGGGTTATTTAAGCATAAACCACCATTTGGGAGTGAATTCCATTAGTTTTGAGCAATATCAAAATTGAAAGGTCAGAATCACATTGTTGGTCAAAAAGTGCTTCTCTCGCTCTGAAAAGCATTTTGCACACATAAAAACTTGACATGTGAATATTTCTGTTACTTTCAATGGAAACGTGTTATTATGCTTACAAAAGGGTTATTTAAGCATAAACCACCATTTGGGAGTGAATTCCATTAGTTTTGAGCAATATCAAAATTGAAGGTCAGAGTCACATTGTTGGTCAAAAAGTGCTTCTCTCGCTCTGAAAAGCATTTTGCACACATAAAAACTTGACATGTGAATATTTCTGTTACTTTTAATGGAAACGTGTTATTATGCTTACAAAAGGGTTATTTAAGCATAAACCACCATTTGGGAGTGAATTCCATTAGTTTTGAGCAATATCAAAATTGAAAGGTCAGAGTCACATTGTTGGTCAAAAAGTGCTTCTCTCGCTCTGAAAAGCATTTTGCACGCATAAAAACTTGACATGTGAATATTTCTGTTTCTTTCAATGGAAACGTGTTATTATGCTTACAAAAGGGTTATTTAAGCATAAACCACCATTTGGGAGTGAATTCCATTAGTTTTGAGCAATATCAAAATTGAAAGGTCAGAGTCACATTGTTGGTCAAAAAGTGCTTCTCTCGCTCTGAAAAGCATTTTGCACGCATAAAAACTTGACATGTGAATATTTCTGTTTCTTTCAATGGAAACGTGTTATTATGCTTACAAAAGGGTTATTTAAGCATAAACCACCATTTGGGAGTGAATTCCATTAGTTTTGAGCAATATCAAAATTGAAGGTCAGAGTCACATTGTTGGTCAAAAAGTGCTTCTCTCGCTCTGAAAAGCATTTTGCACGCATAAAAACTTGACATGTGAATATTTCTGTTTCTTTCAATGGAAACGTGTTATTATGCTTACAAAAGGGTTATTTAAGCATAAACCACCATTTGGGAGTGAATTCCATTAGTTTTGAGCAATATCAAAATTGAAAGGTCAGAATCACATTGTTGTTCAAAAAGTGCTTCTCTCGCTCTGAAAAGCATTTTGCACGCATAAAAACTTGACATGTGAATATTTCTGTTTCTTTCAATGGAAACGTGTTATTATGCTTACAAAAGGGTTATTTAAGCATAAACCACCATTTGGGAGTGAATTCCATTAGTTTTGAGCAATATCAAAATTGAAAGGTCAGAGTCACATTGTTGGTCAAAAAGTGTTTCTCTCGCTCTGAAAAGCATTTTGCACGCATAAAAACTTGACATGTGAATATTTCTGTTTCTTTCAATGGAAACGTGTTATTATGCTTACAAAAGGGTTATTTAAGCATAAACCACCATTTGGGAGTGAATTCCATTAGTTTTGAGCAATATCAAAATTGAAGGTCAGAGTCACATTGTTGGTCAAAAAGTGCTTCTCTCGCTCTGAAAAGCATTTTGCACGCATAAAAACTTGACATGTGAATATTTCTGTTTCTTTCAATGGAAACGTGTTATTATGCTTACAAAAGGGTTATTTAAGCATAAGCCACCATTTGGGAGTGAATTCCATTAGTTTTGAGTAATATCAAAATTGAAAGGTCAGAATCACATTGTTGGTCAAAAAGTTCTTCTCTCGCTCTGAAAAGCATTTTGCACACATAAAAACTTGACATGTGAATATTTCTGTTACTTTCAATGGAAACGTGTTATTATGCTTACAAAAGGGTTATTTAAGCATAAACCACCATTTGGGAGTGAATTCCATTAGTTTTGAGCAATATCAAAATTGAAAGGTCAGAGTCACATTGTTGGTCAAAAAGTGCTTCTCTCGCTCTGAAAAGCATTTTGCACGCATAAAAACTTGACATGTGAATATTTCTGTTTCTTTCAATGGAAACGTGTTATTATGCTTACAAAAGGGTTATTTAAGCATAAACCACCATTTGGGAGTGAATTCCATTAGTTTTGAGCAATATCAAAATTGAAAGGTCAGAATCACATTGTTGGTCAAAAAGTGCTTCTCTCGCTCTGAAAAGCATTTTGCACACATAAAAACTTGACATGTGAATATTTCTGTTACTTTCAATGGAAACGTGTTATTATGCTTACAAAAGGGTTATTTAAGCATAAACCACCATTTGGGAGTGAATTCCATTAGTTTTGAGCAATATCAAAATTGAAGGTCAGAGTCACATTGTTGGTCAAAAAGTGCTTCTCTCGCTCTGAAAAGCATTTTGCACACATAAAAACTTGACATGTGAATATTTCTGTTACTTTTAATGGAAACGTGTTATTATGCTTACAAAAGGGTTATTTAAGCATAAACCACCATTTGGGAGTGAATTCCATTAGTTTTGAGCAATATCAAAATTGAAAGGTCAGAGTCACATTGTTGGTCAAAAAGTGCTTCTCTCGCTCTGAAAAGCATTTTGCACGCATAAAAACTTGACATGTGAATATTTCTGTTTCTTTCAATGGAAACGTGTTATTATGCTTACAAAAGGGTTATTTAAGCATAAACCACCATTTGGGAGTGAATTCCATTAGTTTTGAGCAATATCAAAATTGAAAGGTCAGAATCACATTGTTGGTCAAAAAGTGCTTCTCTCGCTCTGAAAAGCATTTTGCACACATAAAAACTTGACATGTGAATATTTCTGTTATTTTCAATGGAAACGTGTTATTATGCTTACAAAAGGGTTATTTAAGCATAAACCACCATTTGGGAGTGAATTCCATTAGTTTTGAGCAATATCAAAATTGAAAGGTCAGAGTCACATTGTTGGTCAAAAAGTGCTTCTCTCGCTCTGAAAAGCATTTTGCACGCATAAAAACTTGACATGTGAATATTTCTGTTACTTTCAATGGAAACGTGTTATTATGCTTACAAAAGGGTTATTTAAGCATAAACCACCATTTGGGAGTGAATTCCATTAGTTTTGAGCAATATCAACATTGTAAGGTCAGAATCACATTGTTGGTCAAAAAGTGCTTCTCTCGCGCTGAAAAGCATTTTGCACACATAAAAACTAGAAACGTGAATATTTCTGTTACTTTCAATGGAAACGTGTTATTATGCTTACAAAAGGGTTATTTAAGCATAAACCACCATTTGGGAGTGAATTCCATTAGTTTTGAGCAATATCAAAATTGAAAGGTCAGAATCACATTGTTGGTCAAAAAGTGCTTCTCTCGCTCTGAAAAGCATTTTGCACACATAAAAACTTGACATGTGAATATTTCTGTTACTTTCAATGGAAACGTGTTATTATGCTTACAAAAGGGTTATTTAAGCATAAACCACCATTTGGGAGTGAATTCCATTAGTTTTGAGCAATATCAAAATTGAAAGGTCAGAGTCACATTGTTGGTCAAAAAGTGCTTCTCTCGCTCTGAAAAGCATTTTGCACGCATAAAAACTTGACATGTGAATATTTCTGTTTCTTTCAATGGAAACGTGTTATTATGCTTACAAAAGGGTTATTTAAGCATAAACCACCATTTGGGAGTGAATTCCATTAGTTTTGAGCAATATCAAAATTGAAAGGTCAGAATCACATTGTTGGTCAAAAAGTGCTTCTCTCGCTCTGAAAAGCATTTTGCACACATAAAAACTTGACATGTGAATATTTCTGTTACTTTCAATGGAAACGTGTTATTATGCTTACAAAAGGGTTATTTAAGCATAAACCACCATTTGGGAGTGAATTCCATTAGTTTTGAGCAATATCAACATTGTAAGGTCAGAATCACATTGTTGGTCAAAAAGTGCTTCTCTCGCTCTGAAAAGCATTTTGCACACATAAAAACTAGAAACGTGAATATTTCTGTTACTTTCAATGGAAACGTGTTATTATGCTTACAAAGGGGTTATTTAAGCATAAACCACCATTTGGGAGTGAATTCCATTAGTTTTGAGCAATATCAAAATTGAAAGGTCAGAATCACATTGTTGGTCAAAAAGTGCTTCTCTCGCTCTGAAAAGCATTTTGCACACATAAAAACTTGACATGTGAATATTTCTGTTACTTTCAATGGAAACGTGTTATTATGCTTACAAAAGGGTTATTTAAGCATAAACCACCATTTGGGAGTGAATTCCATTAGTTTTGAGCAATATCAAAATTGAAAGGTCAGAATCACATTGTTGGTCAAAAAGTGCTTCTCTCGCTCTGAAAAGCATTTTGCACACATAAAAACTTGACATGTGAATATTTCTGTTACTTTCAATGGAAACGTGTTATTATGCTTACAAAAGGGTTATTTAAGCATAAACCACCATTTGGGAGTGAATTCCATTAGTTTTGAGCAATATCAAAATTGAAAGGTCAGAGTCACATTGTTGGTCAAAAAGTGCTTCTCTCGCTCTGAAAAGCATTTTGCACGCATAAAAACTTGACATGTGAATATTTCTGTTTCTTTCAATGGAAACGTGTTATTATGCTTACAAAAGGGTTATTTAAGCATAAACCACCATTTGGGAGTGAATTCCATTAGTTTTGAGCAATATCAAAATTGAAAGGTCAGAATCACATTGTTGGTCAAAAAGTGCTTTTCTCGCTCTGAAAAGCATTTTGCACACATAAAAACTTGACATGTGAATATTTCTGTTACTTTCAATGGAAACGTGTTATTATGCTTACAAAAGGGTTATTTAAGCATAAACCACCATTTGGGAGTGAATTCCATTAGTTTTGAGCAATATCAACATTGTAAGGTCAGAATCACATTGTTGGTCAAAAAGTGCTTCTCTCGCTCTGAAAAGCATTTTGCACACATAAAAACTAGAAACGTGAATATTTCTGTTACTTTCAATGGAAACGTGTTATTATGCTTACAAAAGGGTTATTTAAGCATAAACCACCATTTGGGAGTGAATTCCATTAGTTTTGAGCAATATCAAAATTGAAGGTCAGAGTCACATTGTTGGTCAAAAAGTGCTTCTCTCGCTCTGAAAAGCATTTTGCACGCATAAAAACTTGACATGTGAATATTTCTGTTTCTTTCAATGGAAACGTGTTATTATGCTTACAAAAGGGTTATTTAAGCATAAACCACCATTTGGGAGTGAATTCCATTAGTTTTGAGCAATATCAAAATTGAAAGGTCAGAATCACATTGTTGTTCAAAAAGTGCTTCTCTCGCTCTGAAAAGCATTTTGCACGCATAAAAACTTGACATGTGAATATTTCTGTTTCTTTCAATGGAAACGTGTTATTATGCTTACAAAAGGGTTATTTAAGCATAAACCACCATTTGGGAGTGAATTCCATTAGTTTTGAGCAATATCAAAATTGAAAGGTCAGAGTCACATTGTTGGTCAAAAAGTGTTTCTCTCGCTCTGAAAAGCATTTTGCACGCATAAAAACTTGACATGTGAATATTTCTGTTTCTTTCAATGGAAACGTGTTATTATGCTTACAAAAGGGTTATTTAAGCATAAACCACCATTTGGGAGTGAATTCCATTAGTTTTGAGCAATATCAAAATTCAAGGTCAGAGTCACATTGTTGGTCAAAAAGTGCTTCTCTCGCTCTGAAAAGCATTTTGCACGCATAAAAACTTGACATGTGAATATTTCTGTTTCTTTCAATGGAAACGTGTTATTATGCTTACAAAAGGGTTATTTAAGCATAAACCACCATTTGGGAGTGAATTCCATTAGTTTTGAGTAATATCAAAATTGAAAGGTCAGAATCACATTGTTGGTCAAAAAGTGCTTCTCTCGCTCTGAAAAGCATTTTGCACACATAAAAACTTGACATGTGAATATTTCTGTTACTTTCAATGGAAACGTGTTATTATGCTTACAAAAGGGTTATTTAAGCATAAACCACCATTTGGGAGTGAATTCCATTAGTTTTGAGCAATATCAAAATTGAAAGGTCAGAGTCACATTGTTGGTCAAAAAGTGCTTCTCTCGCTCTGAAAAGCATTTTGCACGCATAAAAACTTGACATGTGAATATTTCTGTTTCTTTCAATGGAAACGTGTTATTATGCTTACAAAAGGGTTATTTAAGCATAAACCACCATTTGGGAGTGAATTCCATTAGTTTTGAGCAATATCAAAATTGAAAGGTCAGAATCACATTGTTGGTCAAAAAGTGCTTCTCTCGCTCTGAAAAGCATTTTGCACACATAAAAACTTGACATGTGAATATTTCTGTTACTTTCAATGGAAACGTGTTATTATGCTTACAAAAGGGTTATTTAAGCATAAACCACCATTTGGGAGTGAATTCCATTAGTTTTGAGCAATATCAAAATTGAAGGTCAGAGTCACATTGTTGGTCAAAAAGTGCTTCTCTCGCTCTGAAAAGCATTTTGCACACATAAAAACTTGACATGTGAATATTTCTGTTACTTTTAATGGAAACGTGTTATTATGCTTACAAAAGGGTTATTTAAGCATAAACCACCATTTGGGAGTGAATTCCATTAGTTTTGAGCAATATCAAAATTGAAAGGTCAGAGTCACATTGTTGGTCAAAAAGTGCTTCTCTCGCTCTGAAAAGCATTTTGCACGCATAAAAACTTGACATGTGAATATTTCTGTTTCTTTCAATGGAAACGTGTTATTATGCTTACAAAAGGGTTATTTAAGCATAAACCACCATTTGGGAGTGAATTCCATTAGTTTTGAGCAATATCAAAATTGAAAGGTCAGAATCACATTGTTGGTCAAAAAGTGCTTCTCTCGCTCTGAAAAGCATTTTGCACACATAAAAACTTGACATGTGAATATTTCTGTTACTTTCAATGGAAACGTGTTATTATGCTTACAAAAGGGTTATTTAAGCATAAACCACCATTTGGGAGTGAATTCCATTAGTTTTGAGCAATATCAACATTGTAAGGTCAGAATCACATTGTTGGTCAAAAAGTGCTTCTCTCGCTCTGAAAAGCATTTTGCACACATAAAAACTAGAAACGTGAATATTTCTGTTACTTTCAATGGAAACGTGTTATTATGCTTACAAAGGGGTTATTTAAGCATAAACCACCATTTGGGAGTGAATTCCATTAGTTTTGAGCAATATCAAAATTGAAAGGTCAGAATCACATTGTTGGTCAAAAAGTGCTTCTCTCGCTCTGAAAAGCATTTTGCACACATAAAAACTTGACATGTGAATATTTCTGTTACTTTCAATGGAAACGTGTTATTATGCTTACAAAAGGGTTATTTAAGCATAAACCACCATTTGGGAGTGAATTCCATTAGTTTTGAGCAATATCAAAATTGAAAGGTCAGAATCACATTGTTGGTCAAAAAGTGCTTCTCTCGCTCTGAAAAGCATTTTGCACACATAAAAACTTGACATGTGAATATTTCTGTTACTTTCAATGGAAACGTGTTATTATGCTTACAAAAGGGTTATTTAAGCATAAACCACCATTTGGGAGTGAATTCCATTAGTTTTGAGCAATATCAAAATTGAAAGGTCAGAGTCACATTGTTGGTCAAAAAGTGCTTCTCTCGCTCTGAAAAGCATTTTGCACGCATAAAAACTTGACATGTGAATATTTCTGTTTCTTTCAATGGAAACGTGTTATTATGCTTACAAAAGGGTTATTTAAGCATAAACCACCATTTGGGAGTGAATTCCATTAGTTTTGAGCAATATCAAAATTGAAAGGTCAGAATCACATTGTTGGTCAAAAAGTGCTTTTCTCGCTCTGAAAAGCATTTTGCACACATAAAAACTTGACATGTGAATATTTCTGTTACTTTCAATGGAAACGTGTTATTATGCTTACAAAAGGGTTATTTAAGCATAAACCACCATTTGGGAGTGAATTCCATTAGTTTTGAGCAATATCAACATTGTAAGGTCAGAATCACATTGTTGGTCAAAAAGTGCTTCTCTCGCTCTGAAAAGCATTTTGCACACATAAAAACTAGAAACGTGAATATTTCTGTTACTTTCAATGGAAACGTGTTATTATGCTTACAAAAGGGTTATTTAAGCATAAACCACCATTTGGGAGTGAATTCCATTAGTTTTGAGCAATATCAAAATTGAAGGTCAGAGTCACATTGTTGGTCAAAAAGTGCTTCTCTCGCTCTGAAAAGCATTTTGCACGCATAAAAACTTGACATGTGAATATTTCTGTTTCTTTCAATGGAAACGTGTTATTATGCTTACAAAAGGGTTATTTAAGCATAAACCACCATTTGGGAGTGAATTCCATTAGTTTTGAGCAATATCAAAATTGAAAGGTCAGAATCACATTGTTGTTCAAAAAGTGCTTCTCTCGCTCTGAAAAGCATTTTGCACGCATAAAAACTTGACATGTGAATATTTCTGTTTCTTTCAATGGAAACGTGTTATTATGCTTACAAAAGGGTTATTTAAGCATAAACCACCATTTGGGAGTGAATTCCATTAGTTTTGAGCAATATCAAAATTGAAAGGTCAGAGTCACATTGTTGGTCAAAAAGTGTTTCTCTCGCTCTGAAAAGCATTTTGCACGCATAAAAACTTGACATGTGAATATTTCTGTTTCTTTCAATGGAAACGTGTTATTATGCTTACAAAAGGGTTATTTAAGCATAAACCACCATTTGGGAGTGAATTCCATTAGTTTTGAGCAATATCAAAATTCAAGGTCAGAGTCACATTGTTGGTCAAAAAGTGCTTCTCTCGCTCTGAAAAGCATTTTGCACGCATAAAAACTTGACATGTGAATATTTCTGTTTCTTTCAATGGAAACGTGTTATTATGCTTACAAAAGGGTTATTTAAGCATAAACCACCATTTGGGAGTGAATTCCATTAGTTTTGAGTAATATCAAAATTGAAAGGTCAGAATCACATTGTTGGTCAAAAAGTGCTTCTCTCGCTCTGAAAAGCATTTTGCACACATAAAAACTTGACATGTGAATATTTCTGTTACTTTCAATGGAAACGTGTTATTATGCTTACAAAAGGGTTATTTAAGCATAAACCACCATTTGGGAGTGAATTCCATTAGTTTTGAGCAATATCAAAATTGAAAGGTCAGAGTCACATTGTTGGTCAAAAAGTGCTTCTCTCGCTCTGAAAAGCATTTTGCACGCATAAAAACTTGACATGTGAATATTTCTGTTTCTTTCAATGGAAACGTGTTATTATGCTTACAAAAGGGTTATTTAAGCATAAACCACCATTTGGGAGTGAATTCCATTAGTTTTGAGCAATATCAAAATTGAAAGGTCAGAATCACATTGTTGGTCAAAAAGTGCTTCTCTCGCTCTGAAAAGCATTTTGCACACATAAAAACTTGACATGTGAATATTTCTGTTACTTTCAATGGAAACGTGTTATTATGCTTACAAAAGGGTTATTTAAGCATAAACCACCATTTGGGAGTGAATTCCATTAGTTTTGAGCAATATCAAAATTGAAGGTCAGAGTCAAATTGTTGGTCAAAAAGTGCTTCTCTCGCTCTGAAAAGCATTTTGCACACATAAAAACTTGACATGTGAATATTTCTGTTACTTTTAATGGAAACGTGTTATTATGCTTACAAAAGGGTTATTTAAGCATAAACCACCATTTGGGAGTGAATTCCATTAGTTTTGAGCAATATCAAAATTGAAAGGTCAGAGTCACATTGTTGGTCAAAAAGTGCTTCTCTCGCTCTGAAAAGCATTTTGCACGCATAAAAACTTGACATGTGAATATTTCTGTTTCTTTCAATGGAAACGTGTTATTATGCTTACAAAAGGGTTATTTAAGCATAAACCACCATTTGGGAGTGAATTCCATTAGTTTTGAGCAATATCAAAATTGAAAGGTCAGAGTCACATTGTTGGTCAAAAGTGTTTCTCTCGCTCTGAAAAGCATTTTGCACGCATAAAAACTTGACATGTGAATATTTCTGTTTCTTTCAATGGAAACGTGTTATTATGCTTACAAAAGGGTTATTTAAGCATAAACCACCATTTGGGAGTGAATTCCATTAGTTTTGAGCAATATCAAAATTCAAGGTCAGAGTCACATTGTTGGTCAAAAAGTGCTTCTCTCGCTCTGAAAAGCATTTTGCACGCATAAAAACTTGACATGTGAATATTTCTGTTTCTTTCAATGGAAACGTGTTATTATGCTTACAAAAGGGTTATTTAAGCATAAACCACCATTTGGGAGTGAATTCCATTAGTTTTGAGCAATATCAAAATTGAAAGGTCAGAATCACATTGTTGGTCAAAAAGTGCTTCTCTCGCTCTGAAAAGCATTTTGCACACATAAAAACTTGACATGTGAATATTTCTGTTACTTTCAATGGAAACGTGTTATTATGCTTACAAAAGGGTTATTTAAGCATAAACCACCATTTGGGAGTGAATTCCATTAGTTTTGAGCAATATCAACATTGAAAGGTCAGAGTCACATTGTTGGTCAAAAAGTGCTTCTCTCGCTCTGAAAAGCATTTTGCACGCATAAAAACTTGACATGTGAATATTTCTGTTACTTTCAATGGAAACGTGTTATTATGCTTACAAAAGGGTTATTTAAGCATAAACCACCATTTGGGAGTGAATTCCATTAGTTTTGAGCAATATCAACATTGTAAGGTCAGAATCACATTGTTGGTCAAAAAGTGCTTCTCTCGCGCTGAAAAGCATTTTGCACACATAAAAACTAGAAACGTGAATATTTCTGTTACTTTCAATGGAAACGTGTTATTATGCTTACAAAAGGGTTATTTAAGCATAAACCACCATTTGGGAGTGAATTCCATTAGTTTTGAGCAATATCAAAATTGAAAGGTCAGAATCACATTGTTGGTCAAAAAGTGCTTCTCTCGCTCTGAAAAGCATTTTGCACACATAAAAACTTGACATGTGAATATTTCTGTTACTTTCAATGGAAACGTGTTATTATGCTTACAAAAGGGTTATTTAAGCATAAACCACCATTTGGGAGTGAATTCCATTAGTTTTGAGCAATATCAAAATTGAAAGGTCAGAGTCACATTGTTGGTCAAAAAGTGCTTCTCTCGCTCTGAAAAGCATTTTGCACGCATAAAAACTTGACATGTGAATATTTCTGTTTCTTTCAATGGAAACGTGTTATTATGCTTACAAAAGGGTTATTTAAGCATAAACCACCATTTGGGAGTGAATTCCATTAGTTTTGAGCAATATCAAAATTGAAAGGTCAGAATCACATTGTTGGTCAAAAAGTGCTTCTCTCAATCTGAAAAGCATTTTGCACACATAAAAACTTGACATGTGAATATTTCTGTTACTTTCAATGGAAACGTGTTATTATGCTTACAAAAGGGTTATTTAAGCATAAACCACCATTTGGGAGTGAATTCCATTAGTTTTGAGCAATATCAACATTGTAAGGTCAGAATCACATTGTTGGTCAAAAAGTGCTTCTCTCGCTCTGAAAAGCATTTTGCACACATAAAAACTAGAAACGTGAATATTTCTGTTACTTTCAATGGAAACGTGTTATTATGCTTACAAAAGGGTTATTTAAGCATAAACCACCATTTGGGAGTGAATTCCATTAGTTTTGAGCAATATCAAAATTGAAAGGTCAGAATCACATTGTTGGTCAAAAAGTGCTTCTCTCGCTCTGAAAAGCATTTTGCACACATAAAAACTTGACATGTGAATATTTCTGTTACTTTCAATGGAAACGTGTTATTATGCTTACAAAAGGGTTATTTAAGCATAAACCACCATTTGGGAGTGAATTCCATTAGTTTTGAGCAATATCAACATTGTAAGGTAAAAATCACATTGTTGGTCAAAAAGTGCTTCTCTCGCTCTGAAAAGCATTTTGCACACATAAAAACTTGACATGTGAATATTTCTGTTACTTTCAATGGAAACGTGTTATTATGCTTACAAAAGGGTTATTTAAGCATAAACCACCATTTGGGAGTGAATTCCATTAGTTTTGAGCAATATCAAAATTGAAGGTCAGAGTCACATTGTTGGTCAAAAAGTGCTTCTCTCGCTCTGAAAAGCATTTTGCACACATAAAAACTTGACATGTGAATATTTCTGTTACTTTTAATGGAAACGTGTTATTATGCTTACAAAAGGGTTATTTAAGCATAAACCAACATTTGGGAGTGAATTCCATTAGTTTTGAGCAATATCAAAATTGAAAGGTCAGAGTCACATTGTTGGTCAAAAAGTGCTTCTCTCGCTCTGAAAAGCATTTTGCACGCATAAAACTTGACATGTGAATATTTCTGTTTCTTTCAATGGAAACGTGTTATTATGCTTACAAAAGGGTTATTTAAGCATAAACCACCATTTGGGAGTGAATTCCATTAGTTTTGAGCAATATCAAAATTGAAAGGTCAGAATCACATTGTTGGTCAAAAAGTGCTTCTCTCGCTCTGAAAAGCATTTTGCACACATAAAAACTTGACATGTGAATATTTCTGTTACTTTCAATGGAAACGTGTTATTATGCTTACAAAAGGGTTATTTAAGCATAAACCACCATTTGGGAGTGAATTCCATTAGTTTTGAGCAATATCAACATTGTAAGGTAAAAATCACATTGTTGGTCAAAAAGTGCTTCTCTCGCTCTGAAAAGCATTTTGCACGCATAAAAACTTGACATGTGAATATTTCTGTTACTTTCAATGGAAACGTGTTATTATGCTTACAAAAGGGTTATTTAAGCATAAACCACCATTTGGGAGTGAATTCCATTAGTTTTGAGCAATATCAACATTGTAAGGTCAGAATCACATTGTTGGTCAAAAAGTGCTTCTCTCGCGCTGAAAAGCATTTTGCACACATAAAAACTAGAAACGTGAATATTTCTGTTACTTTCAATGGAAACGTGTTATTATGCTTACAAAAGGGTTATTTAAGCATAAACCACCATTTGGGAGTGAATTCCATTAGTTTTGAGCAATATCAAAATTGAAAGGTCAGAATCACATTGTTGGTCAAAAAGTGCTTCTCTCGCTCTGAAAAGCATTTTGCACACATAAAAACTTGACATGTGAATATTTCTGTTACTTTCAATGGAAACGTGTTATTATGCTTACAAAAGGGTTATTTAAGCATAAACCACCATTTGGGAGTGAATTCCATTAGTTTTGAGCAATATCAAAATTGAAAGGTCAGAATCACATTGTTGGTCAAAAAGTGCTTCTCTCGCTCTGAAAAGCATTTTGCACACATAAAAACTTGACATGTGAATATTTCTGTTACTTTCAATGGAAACGTGTTATTATGCTTACAAAAGGGTTATTTAAGCATAAACCACCATTTGGGAGTGAATTCCATTAGTTTTGAGCAATATCAAAATTGAAGGTCAGAGTCACATTGTTGGTCAAAAAGTGCTTCTCTCGCTCTGAAAAGCATTTTGCACACATAAAAACTTGACATGTGAATATTTCTGTTACTTTTAATGGAAACGTGTTATTATGCTTACAAAAGGGTTATTTAAGCATAAACCACCATTTGGGAGTGAATTCCATTAGTTTTGAGCAATATCAAAATTGAAAGGTCAGAGTCACATTGTTGGTCAAAAAGTGCTTCTCTCGCTCTGAAAAGCATTTTGCACGCATAAAAACTTGACATGTGAATATTTCTGTTTCTTTCAATGGAAACGTGTTATTATGCTTACAAAAGGGTTATTTAAGCATAAACCACCATTTGGGAGTGAATTCCATTAGTTTTGAGCAATATCAAAATTGAAAGGTCAGAGTCACATTGTTGGTCAAAAAGTGTTTCTCTCGCTCTGAAAAGCATTTTGCACGCATAAAAACTTGACATGTGAATATTTCTGTTTCTTTCAATGGAAACGTGTTATTATGCTTACAAAAGGGTTATTTAAGCATAAACCACCATTTGGGAGTGAATTCCATTAGTTTTGAGCAATATCAAAATTCAAGGTCAGAGTCACATTGTTGGTCAAAAAGTGCTTCTCTCGCTCTGAAAAGCATTTTGCACGCATAAAAACTTGACATGTGAATATTTCTGTTTCTTTCAATGGAAACGTGTTATTATGCTTACAAAAGGGTTATTTAAGCATAAACCACCATTTGGGAGTGAATTCCATTAGTTTTGAGCAATATCAAAATTGAAAGGTCAGAATCACATTGTTGGTCAAAAAGTGCTTCTCTCGCTCTGAAAAGCATTTTGCACACATAAAAACTTGACATGTGAATATTTCTGTTACTTTCAATGGAAACGTGTTATTATGCTTACAAAAGGGTTATTTAAGCATAAACCACCATTTGGGAGTGAATTCCATTAGTTTTGAGCAATATCAACATTGAAAGGTCAGAGTCACATTGTTGGTCAAAAAGTGCTTCTCTCGCTCTGAAAAGCATTTTGCACGCATAAAAACTTGACATGTGAATATTTCTGTTACTTTCAATGGAAACGTGTTATTATGCTTACAAAAGGGTTATTTAAGCATAAACCACCATTTGGGAGTGAATTCCATTAGTTTTGAGCAATATCAACATTGTAAGGTCAGAATCACATTGTTGGTCAAAAAGTGCTTCTCTCGCGCTGAAAAGCATTTTGCACACATAAAAACTAGAAACGTGAATATTTCTGTTACTTTCAATGGAAACGTGTTATTATGCTTACAAAAGGGTTATTTAAGCATAAACCACCATTTGGGAGTGAATTCCATTAGTTTTGAGCAATATCAAAATTGAAAGGTCAGAATCACATTGTTGGTCAAAAAGTGCTTCTCTCGCTCTGAAAAGCATTTTGCACACATAAAAACTTGACATGTGAATATTTCTGTTACTTTCAATGGAAACGTGTTATTATGCTTACAAAAGGGTTATTTAAGCATAAACCACCATTTGGGAGTGAATTCCATTAGTTTTGAGCAATATCAAAATTGAAAGGTCAGAGTCACATTGTTGGTCAAAAAGTGCTTCTCTCGCTCTGAAAAGCATTTTGCACGCATAAAAACTTGACATGTGAATATTTCTGTTTCTTTCAATGGAAACGTGTTATTATGCTTACAAAAGGGTTATTTAAGCATAAACCACCATTTGGGAGTGAATTCCATTAGTTTTGAGCAATATCAAAATTGAAAGGTCAGAATCACATTGTTGGTCAAAAAGTGCTTCTCTCGCTCTGAAAAGCATTTTGCACACATAAAAACTTGACATGTGAATATTTCTGTTACTTTCAATGGAAACGTGTTATTATGCTTACAAAAGGGTTATTTAAGCATAAACCACCATTTGGGAGTGAATTCCATTAGTTTTGAGCAATATCAACATTGTAAGGTCAGAATCACATTGTTGGTCAAAAAGTGCTTCTCTCGCTCTGAAAAGCATTTTGCACACATAAAAACTAGAAACGTGAATATTTCTGTTACTTTCAATGGAAACGTGTTATTATGCTTACAAAAGGGTTATTTAAGCATAAACCACCATTTGGGAGTGAATTCCATTAGTTTTGAGCAATATCAAAATTGAAAGGTCAGAATCACATTGTTGGTCAAAAAGTGCTTCTCTCGCTCTGAAAAGCATTTTGCACACATAAAAACTTGACATGTGAATATTTCTGTTACTTTCAATGGAAACGTGTTATTATGCTTACAAAAGGGTTATTTAAGCATAAACCACCATTTGGGAGTGAATTCCATTAGTTTTGAGCAATATCAACATTGTAAGGTAAAAATCACATTGTTGGTCAAAAAGTGCTTCTCTCGCTCTGAAAAGCATTTTGCACGCATAAAAACTTGACATGTGAATATTTCTGTTTCTTTCAATGGAAACGTGTTATTATGCTTACAAAAGGGTTATTTAAGCATAAACCACCATTTGGGAGTGAATTCCATTAGTTTTGAGCAATATCAAAATTGAAAGGTCAGAATCACATTGTTGGTCAAAAAGTGCTTCTCTCGCTCTGAAAAGCATTTTGCACACATAAAAACTTGACATGTGAATATTTCTGTTACTTTCAATGGAAACGTGTTATTATGCTTACAAAAGGGTTATTTAAGCATAAACCACCATTTGGGAGTGAATTCCATTAGTTTTGAGCAATATCAACATTGTAAGGTAAAAATCACATTGTTGGTCAAAAAGTGCTTCTCTCGCTCTGAAAAGCATTTTGCACACATAAAAACTTGACATGTGAATATTTCTGTTACTTTCAATGGAAACGTGTTATTATGCTTACAAAAGGGTTATTTAAGCATAAACCACCATTTGGGAGTGAATTCCATTAGTTTTGAGCAATATCAAAATTGAAGGTCAGAGTCACATTGTTGGTCAAAAAGTGCTTCTCTCGCTCTGAAAAGCATTTTGCACACATAAAAACTTGACATGTGAATATTTCTGTTACTTTTAATGGAAACGTGTTATTATGCTTACAAAAGGGTTATTTAAGCATAAACCACCATTTGGGAGTGAATTCCATTAGTTTTGAGCAATATCAAAATTGAAAGGTCAGAGTCACATTGTTGGTCAAAAAGTGCTTCTCTCGCTCTGAAAAGCATTTTGCACGCATAAAACTTGACATGTGAATATTTCTGTTTCTTTCAATGGAAACGTGTTATTATGCTTACAAAAGGGTTATTTAAGCATAAACCACCATTTGGGAGTGAATTCCATTAGTTTTGAGCAATATCAAAATTGAAAGGTCAGAATCACATTGTTGGTCAAAAAGTGCTTCTCTCGCTCTGAAAAGCATTTTGCACACATAAAAACTTGACATGTGAATATTTCTGTTACTTTCAATGGAAACGTGTTATTATGCTTACAAAAGGGTTATTTAAGCATAAACCACCATTTGGGAGTGAATTCCATTAGTTTTGAGCAATATCAACATTGTAAGGTAAAAATCACATTGTTGGTCAAAAAGTGCTTCTCTCGCTCTGAAAAGCATTTTGCACGCATAAAAACTTGACATGTGAATATTTCTGTTACTTTCAATGGAAACGTGTTATTATGCTTACAAAAGGGTTATTTAAGCATAAACCACCATTTGGGAGTGAATTCCATTAGTTTTGAGCAATATCAACATTGTAAGGTCAGAATCACATTGTTGGTCAAAAAGTGCTTCTCTCGCGCTGAAAAGCATTTTGCACACATAAAAACTAGAAACGTGAATATTTCTGTTACTTTCAATGGAAACGTGTTATTATGCTTACAAAAGGGTTATTTAAGCATAAACCACCATTTGGGAGTGAATTCCATTAGTTTTGAGCAATATCAAAATTGAAAGGTCAGAATCACATTGTTGGTCAAAAAGTGCTTCTCTCGCT
>NW_027641417.1:0-20000 GCF_949987615.1 Pollachius pollachius
GAAAGAGAAAGCGGAGAGAGAGAAAGTGAGAGCGAGAAAGAGGAGAAGGAGACGGAGAGATCTACCCTCGTCTGGTTTTTCCTTCCATCAACACCCGGCTGGTTGGTAGGAAAACAACGCCTGTTTAGAAAGCAATTAGAGTGGCGTGTTGGTGTGAATACTGCAGCGCCGTGACACAACCAACAATATGAGACGGCCATTAATCACCGTACAGTCCCACAAACACACACACACACACACCTCTGCTCTGGCTAACAGGCCTCTTCACACCAATCACCAAACACCCTGACCAACACACACACACACACACACACACACACACACACACACACACACACACACACACACACACACACACACACACACGCCCAGCAGAGCAAAACATAAACGTGGGCGCGGACACACAGACACATGCATGCACCATACGGGCACAAACTCACACACACACACACACACACACACACACACACACACACACACACACACACACACACACACACACACACACTTAAGTGTTGGTCTGTTCCTATTTTACCTCTTTTAATAGTCGATTCAATCATGCCGACAGGGAACGGCAGTAAGTGGCCAGATGGGATGATGTACCGGATAGGCATTGTAGAAATACCCAGTGCTCACAGCAGATCTCAGAATTATTATGTTCAATTTGTGTATATGCTGCTGTGTGGTGGAGATAGTCTCTCTCTCTCTCTCTCTCTCTCTCTCTCTCTCTCTCTCTCTCTCTCTCTCTCTCTCTCTCTCTCTCTCTCTCTCTCTCTCTCTCTCTCTCTCTCTCTCTCTCTCTCTCTCTCTCAACCCCACCCCCGCCCACCCATCAGTCTCTGAAGGCCAGGTGTTGACCAGGAAGGGGGCGGGGCCAGGTAACGACCGAGCCACCACCTGTCACCGCCGGCAACAGTCGGCGTCCTTTTCATCCCCTCGACCCGGGATACATTCCCCCCCCCACGGCCCCTCGGCTATTGGCTCCTTTACCACGGGAGAAGTGCTTACACAACACACAGCACTGTTGTCTGGCCACGCACACACACACACACACACACACACAGGCAGGCACACAGGGAGGCAGACACACACACACGCACACACACACACACACACACACACACACACACACACACACACACACACACACACATAGAGAGGCATACACACACAAACACACAGGCAGACACAAACACACACAGACACACACACACGGCCCGAAGGTTACATTATAGGCACAGCAGTCCCCTGATAGTGTGGGCAGTAGGAGCCCCGGAGCAGAGATTACAGAGAATATATAGGTCTCTCACAGGGTAAAAAAGAACTAGAGATCCCACCGGGCACTATTGTCCAAACAATCTGCTGCAGAGCAATCTAAAACCCTGAAAAACTAAAGAGTGTTATAATCAAACGCACACAGCGCCCCTACATGGGTTGACCGCGCGGGAGAACATGATGCGGTATCAAGGAGCGTTATGAAAGACGTTGGATAACCCCCCCCTGTTACGATTTTGATTGGGCTAAGGTGGTGGGGGGTGAGTACCTATTGTGTGAAGCGCTGCCAAAGGTTGACCAATCTATATCTAGGTTACCGAACCACAGGCGGCACCGAGCCGAACAACGGACGGATAAAGAGGTTTTCAATTCGGAAGCGGACGACACAACAAGTTATGAGGGCACTCCGGTCCCTGTGACGGCTAACATCAAGGGGGGCCGTTGAGCCAGGCATCCGGGGGCCCTGACTGCTCAAGCAGTGTGGTTCGGTAGCGGAACAGCAGGTAGATGGGGCAGGAGTTGAACTGGGATGGTCCCAGGTTAAAGACTCACATATGGACACCGCTACATTTGAAACGGTTTTTCAATTCTCTTGGTTCTACGGTAAGCGTAATATTCGATCAACATCTACAGATGTTGATCAAATATTTTTAAATCTATTTCGACATTTCTGGCACCAAGTGTTGTTCGACTGGTATTTATTTGTATATCTGTATGTACAGTGTATATAGGTGTATATATGTGACTTTTCAGTGAAATAACCACATCCTAATATGATTAGGACGGCAATGATACAGTCAATATTAATGTTGAAAGTCTAATCTATTGAACGGTAACTGTACGTTTTATAATATCCCAATAGAAGAGGAGGGGATTTTAATAAGCATGTCTACAGTGGCCAGCCTACACAGTGTTATGCGAAACCTTTAGACGCCTAGTACACGCCAACAGATCCCTGCCTCCTGTGACATGATTGGTCAAAACAAATATGAAGCCAGGACAGTCAAACGCCACATCCACCCAGATTGGAGACTTTGGATACTAATCAGCACAGCTTAGATACTAATCAGTAGACTTTACTCCTCTTAAGCCCTCAGATATTCATCTGATGTCTGATGAGTGCGACCATCCCCTGGCTGAAACTCTATGTGCGTGCGTGCGTGCGTGCGTGCGTGCGTGCGTGCGTGCGTGCGTGCGTGCGTGCGTGCGTGCGTGCGTGCGTGCGTGCGTGCGCCGCCTGCAGGCCTCACCTTGCAGCCCTCGCAGGCGCTGACCCCGTAGTGGTACCCCGACGACTTGTCCTGGCATACGAAGCAGGGCTTGTAGACCCGGGGGGGCGGGGGCGGTGACGGGGGGCTGGGCACGATCTCCTCCGAGCTGGTGCTCTGGGTCTCTATCGCTGTGGAGGGAGAGGAGAGGAGGAGAGGGTTAGTCGGGGGCTCTGCGGGCGACATTCCTCTCGAGAGGAGGCCAGTCGATAGATTGATCAAGGACGGCGGTGGGCGCACGCAGCGGTCGATAACGTGCGTGCTCCCGGCGTCTCTTGCTTTGGACGAAAGGGTCTGGCGAAAGAGCATGAAAGAGGCTGTTTCTGAGGAAGGGATTGTTTGGGATGTGCACCTCACTCGAGAGGACACCTTGCATGGAAGGAAAAGACTACTTGAACAGGCAGTCTCACCGATCGACCTGAGGAGATCAAATGCACTCTCTTGCCCTGCGCTTACCAAAGGGACAGAAAAAAGGCTCCCCAGAGACAAGTAACTAGTGCTGAGAATTTTTATATACTGCTGGGGGGTTTGAGTTTGGGCCTGGGCCTGCGTGCACACGTACATACATTAACGTTTCCGTGTATCAGCGTATAGGAGCCAGATCAAAGATGTATGTCCTGTATAGCTAGTAGGGGGGAAGTTCCTCAACATTAGGGAATTGTGTGTGTGTGTGTATGTGTGCACGCGCTGCTGGAGCTTGTATGCGTTACTGCACAGGGATGGTAGTAAAAATCATTAGGTAATCACATTGAGATGTTTGACCATCGTGACAGCACAATACTTTTGCTTGTTGACTGGTAATAACCTCCAAGGTGAGTGTGTGTCATTTGCATGTGGCTCGCGTGCGTCAACGGGAATTCAACTTGTGTATACGCTCATCGGCCAATAAGGTGTGTTTGTACAGGCTATCTCTGATAAGGATGATGTTACCCTTCAGGCTCTCTACGTGTGTGTGTTTGTCTGTTTAAATATGCCCCACCTATCAACCTAACACGTGCACACAGGCCTCAAATTGTGAACACGCACACACACACACACACACACACCCTGACAGCAAACATTGGATAAGTTGATATGAGGACACATTCCCTCCCTCTCAGACAGACGAGGCATTTCTGCCTCCCTCCATACTGTGTGTGTGTGCATCTTCAAACCCGTTCCCATCCACGTGCGGCAGATGGCACAGGGAAAGATTACATTGAAGGAACAACCACAATAATCCAAGCCGCTTCCCTTATCCGCCAGCGCAGCGCCTGCTAAAAGGAACATCAAGCTAGGGGCGACGCACTCCGCCAACTGACTTTGCGCCACCAACTCAAAACGTAACTCGCTGAGCTTAAAGCTAGACATCACTACGACGTACTGTTGGAACGAGCTACTTGTAAAAAAAGTTAACCTAGCCTGTTTTAGGCTAGCTGTCACAACACAACATGACGTCTAGTACAGCCGTCATATCGATGTCTGTGGCCTGGCTAAATACCAGCCAACGCGCCGATGTAAACAACAGGACATCTGCCATTCATGTCTCGCCTGGCTGAAGCTAGCAATAGCAACAGCTTTAGCTAGCTTATGCTCTGCTATGAGAACAACATAAGGCATTAAAGTAAGGCTTCTGGTGACAGGGTGTTGTTGTGTGTGTGTGTGTGTGTGTGTGTGTGTGTGTGTGTGTGTGTGTGTGTGTGTGTGTGTGTGTGTGTGTGTGTGTGTGTGTGTGTGTGTGTGTGTGTGTGTGTGTGTGCAGTTTGCTGCAGCGAAGTGTATTGGTGGTAGTGTGTTCATTTCCTTGGTGCTTTTAATAACTGCCAGGAACAGTTAATTTGAAGAGAGATAATTACATGTTTTTATGTAAATGCAAACAACTTATAATAGCAGGAATAACTTCATAGAATAGGAATAACTTCATAGAAAGCAAAGGTCAGACCCTAATGGAGGGAATCTAAATGATTCAAAATGACACTTTCAACGTGACCAATGTGTACTTGTGTGTATGGGTGTGTGTTTTTGTGCATGCCTTCACGTGCACGTCTGTGTGATTGTGTGTGTGTACTCGCTGTGTGTGTGTGGTAAAATTGATGGTTGATTGGAAAGGTTTGGGAGCGACAGGACGATGGTGTGACGAACATATTGAAAGTCATCTGCAGGGGAACATACACACACACACACACATACACATACACCGCAAGGTGAATCTTTCGACATATACCTTTATAAACTCCTAACCTAGTTGCAAAGGTTCTAGGCTTACAAAATGGGCTCATACAGAGATAGATAAATAAATAAATAAAGAGAAAGAGAGAGAGAGAAGGGCTGGGTATTGCCAGGTACCTTGCAATTCAATTCTTTAGGTCTTCATTCGAAATCGATCCAATTGCTTCGATATCGATTCAATAATACGTGCAGATGACAAAAAATACCTCAATATTATTTAGAATCAACCATTTCAAAATGAATTAACCATTTCATTGTGCTTTAACTAGCAAAAAGGGAATACACCATTGTATAGTATTGTTCCTGATCTAAACTTGCAGCATAAAAGTAATAACCATAACATGAACAAATGTAAAAGGGCATGTACATCTAGGCATACATACGCTTCTAGATTACAATGACTGAGTATGCTTCTTTTTTCTTTTTTGAAAATAATCGATTTCAAGAAAGTTCTGAATCTAAATTGAATCGAGAACAAATAAATTGCAGTGCATTAGATAGATAGATAGATAGATAGATAGATAGATAGATAGATAGATAGATGTATTGGTATTGCGCAATCCTGAAATGCCATCCGTGATTAGTTCATCAGGGAGAGGAAAGGAGTGTGACAGGCCACGGCAGTCTGGGACGAGGGAGGAGAGAATAAGGGGAGGAGCTGGAGGAGGAGGAGAGTAAGCTTCTAAGAACGCTGCGATTGGCTGCCGTCGACCACCGCCAATGAGCAGTACAGCTCAAGCGACCACCCTCCCCTTTCCCGACAAACGGAGGTGTGACAAGAGGAACCCTGGGTTACAAAGAGGAGAATGCTGCGGTTGTTATCCTAGACAGCCGTCTTCGGTACCCCGACGCGCGCTCTGGATGTGTCTGGGTCGACCACCGCGCTGGCGTCAAATCCAATGACGAGACAAACAAAAAGAGAAACAACAAATCGGAATATTCCTCACGTTGACGAGATCCGTCTTTTCCCGTTTGCGAATAAGAACAGCCTCTTCGTTGTGACCTCGGGCGTGAACTCTTCCTACGCCTTCCTGTGAGGTGCTGAGGTGAAGGTCTTACAGGGGTAGAGTCTTTACGTGGTACTTGAGACTTTCATTAGTCCTTCACCTCACACAACGTACACACGCACGCACACACACGCATGCATTACATTCATGCACACAAGGGCCTTCTTCTTGTGTTGAGAGACTAAGCAGATATTGGGCGGCACGAGTCCTGGACATGCTGTCAGAAACACACACACATTCTGTCTCTCCTTCTCTAACGCGCGTGCACACGCACACGCACACACACACACACACACACACTATCCTCTAACGCACGCAAACATACACACACACACACACACACACACCCGGGCTTAATGAGAGCGCACATAAAAATCTGGGACACAAGGACAAAAGTCTGTCACAGGGCGAAGGAGGGGCTGGGGGTTTGTGACTGTAATTAAACACAATGGCTGCCTTCTGCAGCCCAGTCAAACCCCAGTGAGGAGGCCAACAATGGCAGGCCTGTGGGATGGCAGGGTGGAGAGTGAGAGATTGAGGCAGAGGGACAGAGAAAGAGAGCGACGGAGAGGCTGTAAAAATAAAAAAAAAGGCAGCAGGACAGTGCATTGACCAGCCCCTCCAACCCTCCTCCCACCACCCTCTCACTCAAGCACCTCTCCTGACGTTTCCCTTCCAGGCATCTCTGATCAGCGATAACAAGGCTGTCCTCCCCCGAACGCTCCCCCGCCACCGGGCCCACCAGGCCTACAGCCCCGCCAACGGGTAGACGACATGTTAGCCGCCATGTTAGCATAGCTGCGTCGGCACCGCGAGCATCAGTAGTAAAGCGCTACGGAAATGCGCTGTAATGAGTCAGAACACTGAATGCATCATAGATGAACCGCACATCGTTATTTCCAGCAGGGCCTAAATAATGTCAGGGAATCTAATCATCTTTGACACAGAGTATTATTTCCGGATAAATTTACCTCTCTAATTTCGAGTGACATTCTCCCTAAATGGCGGGTCAGCCATTGTGGCGACTAATTGGCGGAATAAACTTCCCCCCCGCAGGTCACAGGGTTGTTACCTGTACACACTGCGCTGTACTGTTCACGTTTAGAAACAAAGCAGCATTACAACATGCTAAGTACGTTCTCGCTAGTCGGCGCGCCTTTAAACGGCTTAATGGAGAAGGGCCGGCGGTCGGGTTGGAGGTCGCCCGTGATTGAATTAAACCCCACTGCGCCGGGCTTCCGATGCTACTCCTCCGGTCCACTCTGCATACATCAGGACGCCGCGGCGCGTCTAGGACCGTCGCAGGCCACCTCGTCCATTAGCCATTATGATCAGTAGCCAGACGCTGGCGGAGGGGAGGGGAGAGGGGGGTCAACGTGATCTATTCCCGGGATGAGCCAATGAGCCAGGGTTCCAGTCTGACGCTGACGCTAACACAAGGGAAAGGCTGGCTAGCATCAGCACTTCAAACATCGCCATCGAAGACACACACACACACACACACACACACACACACATAAAGAGACAGACATACAAGAATGAATAATCCAGCAGACACACAATTACACACACACACACACACACACACTTACACAAAGAAACACACAAGAAAGAATAATCAAGCAGAGACACAATTACAAATACACAAACTTACAAAAGACAGACAAAGAGACACACACAATTGCACACACACACACACACACACACACACACACACACAGAGCCAGCAGACATAATTTGGTGGTGGGTCTTTGGGCAGTCTGGGCCCGGGCGCTGGGGAAGATGTTTGTGGAGGTTCAGCCCTGGGTGAGTCCTGAGAGATTAGATTACTGTCCATCCCCGTTGGATGTTTGGCCCAGCTGTGAGGCATATTAATGAGATTTCACTGTCATTAAGACCTGGCTAACTACATTAGCAGGCAGGCTGGAGAGCTGGCCGGGCAGCGGCAGGAGACCCCGGGAAAGATAACGGCCGGGGGGGCGCTGGAGAGGGAGAGGGAGAGGGAGATGAGAGGGAAAGAAAGGAAAGAGAAATGGAGCTAAACTGGAAAAGAGACAAGAGGATGTGGGCAGTCCACAATATCTTCCAGTGTTCCAGATTTCTCATTTGTCTCACACACACGCGCGCGCGCGCGCGCGCGCGCACACGCACACACGCGCGCACACACACACACACACACAGGAAGAGACTATGGCCGGGGCCAGACAGACCCCCGTGCCCCGGGCTGCCAGACCGCAGGCCTTTTTGAAGTCCCTCTGAAATAATGAACTGGGACGGCCAGAGGAACCACATCACAGTCAGGGAAACCCCCAAGCTGGGAGCGCCTGGGATTTGTAGTCCAAAGGTGCATTAAAAAGTCCCGTGCAATGGGACAATGATTAATGCAAACATGAGATGTTTCATGCTATTAAATCGGTGGTTCAAAATAAATATGTCGAAAATTTGGAGCAGAACAAGCTGAGAGGAACACGCTTGAGTGAAGTCGTAAAACTGGAGCAAAGTGAATTTTTATCACGCTTTCTGAATCAGGGATGTAGGTGGCCAGGGGGAGATAAACAAACACATGCACACACACAGAGGCACACACCAAAACACACACACACACACACACTCGTAAAACGTTGCTTTGTCAGCACTCTCCATAGCGGGGGGAAAACAGGGCAGTGTCCTGGCTTGTAGGGAAATCCTGCCATTCACTAAGTACGCATCAGTATAACCTCCAATCGAACGCACCGAGCCACAGCGTGGCGACACACACCCATCGAGCACAACTGAGTGTGTGCCGGGGGACGCTTGATCGCAAGAGGCTGAAAAAAGACTTGCAAGTGTGAGAGTCTGCACGACACACAGACATGTATAATAAAACACACACACAAATAGAAACAAATAGAGATAGACACACGCACACACCCACATATAGACACAGAAATAGACAAAGACGCATGCAGACACACGCATACATATATAGACACATACACGCACACAGACATAGACGCACACACACAGCGGAAGGAGGACTAACAGTGGGTTATGTTTGTGTTTCAACACAGACAGAGTGCCAACAGTTGCTCTCGGTCGGGGAAAGTGTGGCTACACGGCGCAGAAGAGGATAAGTGGAAACACACACGGGGGGCTGAGAGAGAGAGAGTGTGTGTGTGTGTGTGTGTGTGTGTGTGTGTGTGTGTGTGTGTGTGTGTGTGTGTGTGTGTGTGTGTGTGAGACAGAGAAAACCGCTAATTTCCACTCTAATGAAACACAGCTTTTTCCTCTTCCTCTTTCTGCCCTCATCTTCACTCTTCACCCCCCCCCCACCCAGCTGCTTTCCTGATGCTCTGCCGGCCTCTCCAACCACATCATCACCACACGTGTTCCATCTATACTTTGCTGTCAGCCAGCCACATTCACTTGTTTGTCTGAACTGTAAACATAAGTCCACATTTTCAATTCAACTGGGTGTCAATGCATTCCATGACAGAAACAAACAAACAAATGCCCCTTTTTCTTGTGTCATCGTTTGAGTAATGCCACACGCCTGATATGACGTGCACGATGTGATGTGCGTGTGCAGACCTCCCAGTTAGACTGGGCCTAAAGTGGAGTCCAGGGAGGGAGAGAGCAATGGGTACGACATGTGTCTCCTCTCCACTGAGTGATCGTGATGGGAACAGCCGCACCATTATACAACACACATACTTATACAGACACACAAAACAGCAGCACAACAGGGCTCGACCAATCGTGGGAGACCCGAAGTGACACAGCTCCCGCCTCCCAGAGAAGCTGATTGGAGGAGATTGAGGATGGGAGGCAGTCGCAGATCACAATGAGATCTTAATCTACTTTTAATATAATTTCCCTACGCGGGCGCAGCCCTATCGCTTCCACACTAGAAAGCACATCAGCAGCTTATCGGGACAGTGACCCCGTTCTCAAGATGCAAAGCAAGACTAAAGGAAGGCAAAATAGGTCCCATGTTCAGCGTTATCTCAGGAAGGAAAGACACATGGACCCACACAATCAGAGCAGTTGAGCTGGAAGAAGGGGGTCAAAGTTTGAAGTAGGTCTAAGGTCGGGGGAGGGGCGGGGGTCTTTTATCACATGTTTTCTTATCAGTTAAAAGCCTGGATTTCATCCGCCTACAGGCTTCAGTGCCGTCCTGCGGGATCTGACCTGGCCCATGCAAAAAAGGCCCGGCTTTCAACAGTTTCACGTTGCATGTGACCAAGCGCAGCATCTGTGTTCCGAGAAACGACCTCGCCGTTAGAAGAAAGAGAACGAGGGAACGCCATCCTGTTCAAAACAACTGTTTTGATGACAATGCTGTTCCCAAAAGCCCTGAGAACTTCCCCTTGGCAACCGCTGCCCCATGGCAACAGGGTGGAATGGGATGTAACCCTATCTAAGCAGCTGCCAAGGACGGCTGACTGACAGAAGCGATGTGCGTTGGCACAAGACCAGCTCACGCCTCCCAGCCCATCTCCCACCATCTCCTCCTCGTCGTCCCCCTGCTGCTGCTCCAACGCCTCCGTCTCCTAGGCTCCACACTTCCACTAACTATCCTCCAACCCATCCTCCTCCTCCGCCTCCTCCTCATCCACCTCAATATCCTGTTCCCTGGGTCTCCTTGAGACATTTGGTGTGAACCGATGGGAGTGCAACACAGTCAAAGCACCGCCGCCATCGGCCACAAGTAGGTCAAAGGTTGTTATGTACGGGCTAGAGGAGGGGGAGGGAGAGGGGGCACCAGGGCACCAGAAATGGATGTAGACGAACAAGTCTACATTGTTCAGGGTCTACACTGCAACACCTGTTGCTCTAAAAGATGGGCCAACAAACAAGTAACAGGAACTAAGGTATCTCATGTCACTTAATACAGGGCCATCTATTGTCCCCATGTCTGGATAAATATAACATGATATACTGTATTTGCGTTTGTGAGAAACTGGGGTTTGTAACTGGTTTCTGCATTTTGGTTATGTGTGGAAAAAAAAAAACGTTGGCTGATCTCCATCTCGTGTCAGACACAAGGAGATAGGGACGACATGGAGATCGTCTCTAAGTCGTCTCGCCATCTCTGTGTCAGACGCAAGTAGGAGGGTCCCTAAAGATGAGAGTGAGAGGCACTGTTGGGCCCTCAACGTAGCTGCAGCTCACTCATCAGTAGTTTGAAGGAACTCAAATGACACCGCTGTCGCAAACACAGTCGGTGAAACCATATATGAGCCGCATAAGACATCGAAAAAGGAAAAGGTTGGAGGACGCGAGTAGAGGAATGGAACAACCACAACAGTGGACAATAAAGATTTCAATTCAATACAGATATTTCCAAACACTGATCCAGTATTTTACTGATCCAAACCAAGTGGTGCAATGTGTGCTTGGTGCATTCACATCCACTGGGATCAAGTGTGTGAGCCCGCGCACGGATTACTTTATTGACAGGACATCCTTAGGCCATGGGCAGGACGTGGTTTGGGCCTCGGCCACATTGCTGGATCGCTGCACCAGAGCACACAAAGGCCGACTCAAATCCACACGGCCCACGGCGAAAACCACAGGCTCGCAAAACGCCATTTAGAAATATCACAGCACGCTAAGCATTAAAACGGCCTCATGAAACATTTAACACACGCCTTTTAATGGACGCCTTTACAAGTTAATTATGTAAATGTTTGTGTGGCTGCACGTGCCAATTGCGCTTGCTCTCTCTCTCTCTCTCTCTCTCTCTCTCTCTCTCTCTCTCTCTCTCTCTCTCTCTCTCTCTCTCTCTCTCTCTCTCTCTCTCTCTCTCTCTCTCTCTCTCTCTCTCTCTCTCTCTCTCTCTCTCTCTCTCTCTCTCTGAAAATGCAACTCGAGTGGAAACATCTGAGGCTGCGATCGGAGCCGTCCGCACCAGCGATACCCTTTCATCAAACGCCGCTCTGGATCAAATGGAAGAATAACACACCGGGAATAATTCAGCGTTCACCCTGATGTTATGAAATCCACACACACCGTCTTGAAGAGGGAGTCGCAGGAAGAAAGAGTTGCCTCGTAGACGGGCCCTTCTCAATAGAAGCCTGCACTTTAAAAAGGTCAACAACTTTGCCTCTCCAATGCCACCAGCTTCAAAACACAACAAGGAAGCTGCATTTCCTCAGGAGTTATATAACGACATAATGCAAGTGTGCAAGTACGCAAGGGCGCTTTTGAAGCGAACGCAAACACAAAACGAATGGCGAGCCCTTCTGCCTCATGCCAACACAATCAAGGGCTAATCAAGTGTTAAGAAATGGCCTTAATGAAGGCCTTTCTTTCCCATTGTCCACCGCACTGCCTCCATTACGCAATTACACATTAACCAGCCTCCTATTCATCCCCTTGTTTTTTAGGAGGGTGTGGGGTGGGCCGGGTTGGGATGAGAGGGGGGGGGGGTGGGGGTCCCAACACACAGAGCTGTCCCTGTGTCGGCGTGCAGAGAGGGCTCCATGCATGGCTGTGTTGCTCTCCACTCTGCGCTAAAGAGAGGTTATCTTGCCCATTGATACGCACTAATCCGTGTTGACTGGCAGCATTCAGGGAGGGGGGCGGGGGGGGGTCGGTTCTGAAGCGCATATTTAGCACGAGGAGGAGGAGGCCGGGGTCATGCATATGGAAGGGGGGGGGGGGAGCGTTGTTAATAGGCTGTTTGCATTGGGAGGGCTGAAGTGGGACTTGGGGTATTGGGGTGGAGGGGGGAGAAGCCAAGCTAAGGGGAAAGAGGGGTCGGGAGGCGGGATAGACTCATCGGGATGTCATCGGGGAGGAGAGGAGGTGATGGCCAGAGGGACAGGGGCTTTGTCATGTTAAACGCTTCATTCCCTCTCTCTGCCTCTCCGTGCATGTGGACAACACAATAGTCGATCACAGGGGATGGGATTAGGAGCGTTTGATCTCAACTCCTCAGCCCCTCGCCTGACCCCGACACCGTCGGCGGTGCAGAGGTCGGGAGTGCGGTACATGACATGGTTGGCGTGTGTGTGTGTGTGCAGAGTTTGACAAGGGGGTTGGGGGGGTTGTACAGTCCAGTGGCCTATAATTTAACCAAGCACACACAAAGAACGTCAAAAAAAAGAAAAGGCTAAACATTTAAGTGTGTTCATCCAGCCGTCAGAGTGATATAGAGCTAATACTTAAACCCTCCACTGTAATTTCGCCGCCATTCTACCTGCCTTCGTGTCCCTGCGAGCAAAACGAGGCATTCCTCCGGCACGCGGACTGCACTGTAACCCATAATAAAAATATGTTTTACCGCCGTAAATTACAGCCGAGAATTTAGAGTGTATTATTGTGATGTAAACGGTCGCGCTGGCCGGGGCAGTGGAGGAGAAGCCGGGGCTAGCGTGCTATTATCCTGTCACTGAGGAGTTCAGAACAGGCAGACTGGTAAAGAGGAGGGGTGGCGGTGGGTCAGTCAGCGCAGTGAGGGTCATGTACCTCCAGGAGACAGCTGGCATATTTAGAATAGCCAGACATGGACGAGCGCTGGCTAGGCTTACTCAAAATGTTAGCTGAGCTAAAAGGGAAAACATCTCGTCGCGCTAAGCAGGATAGCCTATCATCTGCAGTCAGCTGCACACGAAAACCGACGTGAAAGCTGTGTTATCACACCTTTCTAAACATTTAAATGTAGGTTTATATGCTTCTAATAACCCGAATTTAAGGGACAACTAGCATAGTCCGTTCTTCCCTTACTATATGTGTAGCAGGACTCTTAACGTTCCAAACACTTCTCCTTGGTGCACCCGGCGTCGGTACTCAGACATCGTACACGCCCCTTTTCCGCGAAGAATGAGCAGCCTTACTGAGGCTTAGAAGCGCGTCGTCCGTCTCTGTGGGGGTTCATCGCTAGTCATAATATAATGACACTCACGACTGTAGCGTAGTCTTCTCTAAACCCTGCGACTTTACAGATAAAAAAAAACGGCAGCTGAAAGAGACCCGACTTGGCATGGCATCATCTAAACAAGTTGGAGACCAAAGTGGGACAGCGAGCCCCCCTTCCCCACCGTCTCTCTCCTTTAATGATGACTAATGACACACATTCAGCTGTCGGGGGGCCTCCACTGTTGTGAATTTAGGCAGCTTGCTAATTTGAAAACAGTGTTTTATATGCTATCCTACAAGCGCCGGTTTGCTAGATTAAACAGTGTTCTTGTTGTAGGACATGTATAGCCTCCTCACTCATTATTGGTCTTTGCTAAATGTGTGTGTGTGTGTGTGTGTGTGTGTGTGTGTGTGTGTGTGTGTGTGTGTGTGTGTGTGTGTGTGTGTGTGTGTGTGTGTGTGTGTGTGTGTGTGTGTGTGTGTAGAGGCCTGTGCAGACTATCATTTCCTGCATGGATCCCTGACATTTCCATGTAGCCTGAGGGTAACCATGTGATCTCTCACACACACACAATCCTACAGTTCTACTTCTGATCAAGGACAGGACATTCTTTTGCCCCTCAAATACATCTCCCAGCCAACACACACTAGGAAATGGCCATTTACCGGTCACTCTACTGGTATAAGTTATTCATGGTATTGTCCCTAAAACGCATGTCATGACATCTGTGTGATAAGCAATACATATATATAATGCATTAGCTCTCGGTTTCACACATTATACGCAGCGCTTTATTTGTACAGCCATGACTGTTGTCCAAGAGGATTAGCAAAGTAAAACCGACTGAAAAAGAGGTATCCTTGTGGTTGGATGGTCATAGGCGCAACACTGAAAACAAGCAACAGCCCTTGGAAAGTATAAGTCAACTAATTATAAATGTATTTAAAAATGTGAATCGAACCTCAATGCCTAGATCTCAATGCCTGACGTGTTAAAAACAACACATTTTCATCACTTTTTAAACAGGCCAACCCTCCAATTTCAATAATCCATCTGAGCAGCTGCTGGTGCTCCTGTTTCGACAACAGAACACAGTATTTCATTACCTCCCCCCCGTGACACCAGAACCCTGCATACAAATGCATGCTTCCGTCGCGTGGAATACCAGCTTAGCGCATGTTGTCGCATAAGTGTGAACAGCATTAAGCCGCGTAGCTTCAGGTGCAGGGGATGTTTCCAACCTTCCCTCCGCACCACCGTCTCTCTACGGGCCAAGAAGGAGTTAACCCTAACCGGCCTGTCTGAAGCCCTGAACCCCCCCCCCCCCAGTACTGACCTGGGCCTCATCATTTGACCCATGGGGGTGGAAGAGAGAGAGGCAGGGAGCAGGGGTTACCGTGGCCCAGTTTAGAGGGTGCAGACTACCCAGTAAACTCTGTCCATTTAGCTAAGTGGGGGGCATCCATTATTGAGTAGGCCCCCATGCATTATTCAAAAGGCGGGAATGTCATAAACAGCAACACAGGTACAGACGAGGCCGGAGCAGATCGAGCAGCGGAGGGACGCTGCGTGCGTGTGTGCGCGTGCGTGCGTGTAGGAGGAAAAGAGGAAGAAGAAGAGGATGTGTATCCACCATTGTATCCTTACTTCCTGGTGGCAGAGAGAGAGAGGGGTGGGGGTGGGGGGGGGGGGGGGGGGGGGGTAGAAAGAGAGAGTGAGCGTGCGAGCGAGAGAGAGAAGAATTAGGGCAGATCCTTCACGAGGTGCACACACACGATGGGAGCGGTGCGATCGCTACGGCCCTCTTCATCAACCCCCCCCCTCCCTGAGCGTGTGTAGGCGGGGGTCCTGGGGGAGACCCCCATGCTAATACAGTCATTAAGCCCCTTCACGAGGCCCGATCCACTTAGACAACCCCCCCCACCCCCTTACCTCTCCTCGGCCGGCCCCTCCCTGCATTAAGGAGCTCTCCTCCGAGGAGGGAGAGCCCCTCTGTAGCAGGAAGGGGCCTGCGCTTCCAGCTCTGAACATTTCACCCAAGTAGGCCAGCCTGGCCAGCTCTGGCGAGGGGGAACCGAGGGGAAGGGTGGGGGTGGGGGGGGTCTGGATTTCCACCTCAGCGCGATCAGCTGACCACGATTCCCATGCATGGCTCCCTGGTATTGGTGAGGGGGGGATTAGAGGCAGGCGGGGGTTAAGCCGGCATATGTGCAGGAGTAGATTTCTTCCTGAAGTGTGCGTGTGTTTGTGTGTGTGTGTGTGCCTGTGCGTGCATGCTTGTATTTTTGCACGTGCGTGTGCGCAAAGGCTCGGTGAGTAGACCAAGAGACTCCCTCTCCGCTGCAATAGTACCGACCGCATCCTCACTTTTAAATGTATTCTATACCCGAAACATGGCCACATTCCTACAGTCGCGACAGTATTTTGATGCCCTTCTCTGTGAACAGGGGAGCGTGCACGTGTGGAACGTGCACTCATGTGGGGGAGCTAATAGCAGACATTACAGCCAATCCATAATTCACAGGGTGGAGGCAAGATTAGCTCTGTCACTGGCTGAGTGACTGAGATGAAAGGGATGGGCGGGGATTTAGGTGGCTGTGTAGACTGCCTGCAAGTAACTTGGCCATCAACAAGCTTCTACAACTGAACCGACAGAACTTGATAAGCAGCACACATTTAGGCTAAACGGCAAACAAGGCTGCACCAAAAAGGAAATGATAGTAATAATGCAGAGGGCAGAAAAGTGTGTGTGAGTGTGTCACATGGACCATGTGTGCGTGTGCGCACGTGTGTGTATGTGTGTGTGTGATCTAAATAAGGAAAAGGCCTGAATCATTTTAGGCAGGGACAAGTCTTACATTAGCCCACATTATGTTGGCAGGAACGACGCAGGGACAGACAGGCAGACAGACAGGCGGGGAGGGTGGGGCAGAAACTCCACCGCAGAGGCAGTTGAGGTGCAAAATAGGACGGGGGGATATAGGTCATCCTGCGCTGGATTCCAGCTCGCCACACACTGGGCTGCGAGCGGTCGCTGGACGAGCGCCAAGTCTGCATCACTCTCTAATAATATAATATCTCGGCCACAACCCGCCTGCCCCCCCCCCCCCCCCCCCCCCCCCCCACAAACAATCACACACTCATCCCTTTCCCTCTCGTCATTGTCCCGCCTCTCTTTTTCATCCGCCCCTCTGCCAATCGGCCCTTTTTCTCATCACTGTTTTTTTTTCCTCTTTGGTCAGGAGAACAAAAAACTATTTGTTAAACTACTCTGAACACTCCAATGCCCTGGAGAGGAATGAGCTGGGAGGTACGACAGCTTAGCCAGAACACCCAGCCTGAGAGGACTCTCCCCGCCCCTTCCCCTTTTCTCTTGTCCCTCTCTCTTTTTTATTTTTTAAGATTTATTTTATACAGCGAGTTAGACAGGGAGGTACGGGGGGGGGCTTTTTGTTTTTCGTTATTTCTCACAAACACGAATGTCGAGTCACAACTGCTCTACAGAGGATGGCCGCTGGCGTGCGAGGTGTTCTCCGTGACCCTCCCCCCCGTTGACCCCAGATGGGGGTTCTAACGGGGTGCTGGGTTCTGCCCCTAGCAGGCTCCTCAGGTGTGGCGCGGAGCTGAAGAGAGAGCTCTTCCCTGGCTCTTTGAAGTCTAACTCTCGGCGGGCTACGGGGCTCGGCGGGCTCCGCTTTGATCGCCTCGTCTCTGCGCTACGCCGGAGCGCCGCCGATTTAAAAAAAAAAAAGAAGAGTTTGTGTCCTTGTGTGTGCGCGTGCGCGTGTGTCTGTGTGCGTCAGTGCGTGCCACTGTGTGTGGGTGTGTGTGCTCAACATTTAAGGATGCTACAGCGAGGAGAGCTCTTTGATTATTCCGCCTCATTGCCTGATGATGCGATACCGCCGGCCCGGGAATAAGGAGATGCCATTTTAGAGGCTCTCTTGTTCCAAGGCTGCACAACGGAAGAAAACAAAGAAAGCGGGCTAAACTGCAAACTTCAAAAAGAAATGAAATGCTATCCACTTAATAGATTTTTTTTTCTCTGCCAAACAGCCTCGATCCTCAGTTCCTCTCTTCATCTTCACCCCCCCCCCATTCTTCCCCCCTCTACCATGAACACACCACAGGCTTGTTCATTTCCATAGTCTCCTCCTCCTCCTTGTCCTCCTCCTCCTCCACCCCTCCGGATGGGAAAAATAAGCAGAAGCGAAAAAAGCGAGGAAAAAAACGAAAGAAAAACAGAGATGTCCTCCGCTTAAGTGGAGGCGTTCTCCTTGGGTCTCTGATCCGGGCTTTCAACGTGCAAACACAGAGGAAGTGTTCCCCAACCGCTGTGCCCCATTGTCCCCGTCTGAAGTTTTCCTTTGTCTACGCTCCCGGGAACCTGCAGGTATATCTTAGTAGCAGCCAGGTGGGGTGCAACGTAACCATTTACCAGAGATGACAGCAAACGATGGCACCCTCCACTTCATTATCTCCCCCCCACCCCCCTCCCTCTCGGAGACAAAAGGAAGATGTGTGGGAGGTTTGACAGGTGGGGCTGCTGGAGACAAGATGAAACCCTCTTTAAAAAATGCACAGCAGCACTAATCATACCCAGCATTCCCTCTCACTCACTCACTCCCTGGCCTTCTGCAGCCAAACAGCAGCCAGAGTAAAACGGCTGTACATGCAAAACAGTCGGGAAGAATTTCTCCTCGGCTGCACGGTTAACTCAATACCGCACAACATTATGCGTGTGTGTGTGTGTGTGTGTGTGTGTGTGTGTGTGTGTGTGTGTGTGTGTGTGTGTGTGTGTGTGTGTGTGTGTGTGTGTGGCGTGTCTATCCGATGATCCACAGCGTCTCCTCCCATTTCCCAGAGGGGGTGTTACGCACCACATGTCCTCGCCCAGGATACATCCATCCAAGCAGCAGAAAAAAGAGAATACATTACAGTGACAAGAGAAAATGAATGTCAAAAAGACAATGGATATGAAATGGGACAGGGCTGCTGGAGTGCCCATGAGCCAAGGCCACGGCGGAGATCGAGTTGCACTGCAACCGTCTGGGCTTCGATTGAGTTGGACTGAGGACAGAGTGGAGAGAGGGAGGTGAGAGAGAGCGATATGAGGAGAATACAGACTACCAGGACATATCAACTTACACACAGGCTTCCATAAATCAAGACACTCAGGGTAGGCTCGTTTTACACGGCAACAAACCCCATCAGTCCCTGAGGACCACTTGCACACGCACACAAAAAATTTGATGGCCAGACCAAAATATACAACAGCGCCACATACCACAATGACATCATCTGAAGCGTCCAGTTAAGATAGATGTTCCCTCATTCATCTGCAGTGTCATGAGTCAAGTGCTTTTGTTCAGGGCCTCAGACTGGAGTTTCCCCATCCGAGGGGAAGGCCTACCTGATCTGAAACCCAGGGTAGGGCCATGTACGATGGCAGGTCCCTGCAGGTGCTCTCCTCTGAATCACAATCGCAGCCAGAAAGCGAGCTTCTTGGAAAGGCAGCGACACAGAGCTATTTTCACCCAGCAATGGTAGTAGGCTGATGGTATTTATAGCGCGCTAACCTCTAGCCTATATTCCACGCTACTCTGAGCGCCGCCGGCACGGGGGAAGTCCTACTTGTACAGCCTCATCTCAGCGGGGGGGGGGGGGGGGGGCATTCCTCTGGGTGTGTATGTTGTTGTCAGCATGGCTACTGCTAGAGCTATGCGTTTGTGGATGCACGTGCACGTGTGATGCATGATGTAGGTGTGTGTGTGCGTGCTCCCCCCACCGCCACTTGTCCATGTGTTCCTCTTTTTCCCCCTACGCTTGTTGGCGGCTGCGTCTCAGCCTCGGTGACACATGCTGTTCACGTTGGGACTCACACTTGGGTTGTGCTTGTTCGCATGCAGCTACTAGGGAAATGTGCAAATGTATAGATGAATGAACACAGTGAAAATATATCTATACGCTTGTTTAATGTAACTATATATCTATGACTCATTATCTATCTCCATCTTATGATCGATGTAGCTCTATATCTATCTAAAGATAGCTATATATCTATAAATAGATGTATAAAGAGACACGCAACACACAAATGGACAAACTAGATCGCTCAACTGACACCGGATCCAAACACATAGCAGCAGACTAATCCTAGGGCAGTGTACTCAAGCCATTGATGAAATCAGTGACCCTCAGCTTAAAGGATGCATGCATACAGTACTATGTGTGGCTGGGGGGAGGGGGAGGGGGGGGGTGAAGTTCAGGGAAGGACAGGCCAGGGTACGGCCTTGCGCAAGTGATGAAACCAGCCAACATTCCCTGTAATCGCTCTAAATATAGTCAACGGCAGCCAACAGCAGGGCGATGGCGAGGAGGAAATCGGGTAAAAAA
>NW_027641417.1:22500-30000 GCF_949987615.1 Pollachius pollachius
AAAGTCATTCAGGCCGTTGGGTTCGTTATGCTGTGGTGTGCGCGTGTGTGCGTGCGTGTGCACAGACAACACAGACGCGCAGATTCCTCTCCACGAAGCGTGAAGATAAAACTGAAACCGACTGATCACAGGACAGCCCAGCAGGCTACAGCAGACAACAACAGATATCAGCCTCTTTCGGGGCTCTTGCCCTCCCTGTGACACAGCCGCTCCAGAGTCGGCCACCCCCTACGCATACGTCAGCAGAATCTCCTTGGAGATGCGCGCTCCAAGTCTGGGCCAGAAACCGTGGAGCTGTACTGCTGCAGTGCCCTCAGGTCTCAATGCATGGCCCCACGGTTTATCTCTCAGCACCAGGGGACTTGTTTGCGGACACTTGTAACTCAAGGCACGGCCCCAGAGCCAAAACGTTCTTTAAGCATTCAGAAGGGGGAGAAAGAAAAACAAGAGGAAGGAAAACCTAAATTGTGGCCGGGGTGGGAATGTGGTGGCGGCTCGTCCAAACACACTGACCGCAGCGTTCACGCCGTCCACCCCCGCCCCCCCTCCCAGATGTCTGGGCGTCAAGAGCAGAAACAATTAGACGCGGTCGTACCGTGCTGGCCGGGCCCTGCTGGCCGGGCCCTGCTGGCCGGGCCCTGCTGGCCGGGGCCACAGCCACTTCAGCAGGAGCCATGGGGCAGCGGGGCGGGGGGAGGGGAACCACACCAGTTTGCACATCAGACGGACCCAGAAAATAGGAAACACCCCCCCCCCCCCCGTCCATCCGCCATAAAAGTAGGTCCACCACCAGCAGCCCCTGTTGGCCCCCCCATCCAAAATGGCTCCTGCTGTTACGGCCCTTAGCGCTGAAAAACAATAAAATACCATCTGTTTTTTTTTCCCCTTCCTTTTTTTCCCCCGGACCTCCTCAGGGCCCCTGTTTCTGCCGCGGGAGAAAGGACTTCCGCACTAAAATACCACATGAGTCAGATTAGGCTGCCAGTCACTAGCCCCACACGCGCACGCACACACACATTCATGCACACACTCTTGCCCGGCGACACACACACACGCGCACGCACACACACATTCATGCACACACTCTTGCCCGGCGACACACACTCTTTCCCCTCACACATTGACACAAACACACTTACTCAATCTCACTCCAGGACATTTGCTCTGTCACATATTATACACACATACACGTCCACTCTCAAGCACGCACACACATTTCCTTCTAACACACACATTTCCTTCTAACACACACACACACACACACACACCAGGGCTTATGGACTTTGCAAACAACAGGCCAACAGTTGGCCTTTTTGCTGCCTTCCCTCGCGCAAGTCGTCGCTCTTGAAATACCACCAGCCCACGGCACCCTGGGAATTATTCGGGTCCATCCAGCGTCGCCGCCGGCGACCACCGACTCTGGCCCGATAACCTCCAGTGGAGCCCTCCGTCGGAGAGCGCTCCAGTGAGAGTGTGAGGGGGGGGTGTGTGACAGTCACGTGAAAACGGCCAACGTGCATTCCTTCATGCATGAGCCCGTAATCACTGCAAAGACCCCGCGACAAGCAGGGTGGAAGAAGAAAAAAAGAGAGAATTCAGGCTGAGGGTCCGAATCCAACAATCCTTTCCGCTGTCAACCCCCCCCCAAATCCAACAACAACAACAACGCTAGTGTAAAATCTATTAACGTCTTTATTGATTTTCCCTGATCAAAAGCGACAGAGCTCGTCTCCTGCGTACAAGGGCCGCCTGTACCGCAGGCCAACAGCGGAACAGACGCTTTCTGCCACAGCGGTCACTTCCACGACACCCGCCGCCATTCAACATGAATAAAGAAAACTCGATTGACAGCGACAGGTTACAAGCGGTTGATCCCCGCCCTCGCACCGCTAGCGTCTGCCAATGAGACTGACATCGGGGGGGGGGGAGCCAAGGGCCAGCAGTGACTGGTCCGAAAACAAAACGATCGAGGAGACCATTGTGTGTGTGAGGGCGTGTGTGTTGCCACTACAGACGCCTCAGAAGGCGGCTATAGCCCGGGTCCTCTTCAGTCAAGAGGCCACTGAGAGCCCTCAGCAGGTCCTCAGCGGAACCTCAGAGGGCCCTTGTGGAAGGCTAACAGTAAACTAGTCAACAGTTAGACCCCCAGACCCACGTTCCACCAAGAAAGCACTGCCCACAACAGAAAAGGACAGAATGAAGGCCACCTTCAGTTTCCAAAGCCACACGCTGACAACAAAACGCCTCTCTCAGGATGAGTGGCCCTTCAAGAAAGAGAAAGAGAAAGAGAGCAAGAGTTAAAGAAAGAGAGATAGGTAGAGGGCAAGTGTGAGGGAGGGAGGAGGAGATAGGGAGAGTGAGAGTGAGAGAGAATGTCTGAAACAAGCTGATTTATAAAATGTTCCTGTTTTTTTTTCCCAACAGAGCTTCCCGGTTTAGCTTTCCTCCTGGCCCCACCGACAAAAAAACCCGTAATAAAGGAATCTGGTTTCTCCCATGGCGCCCCACCTCCAATAAGCCCCCGTTTAGTTGATGACAGTGACACAGACAACCCCCGCCCCCACCCACCTACCCACCTACCCTTTGCTCCACTCAGCCTACATTTTTTATTGCATTTAAAGTGTGCTAGGCTGAATGCAAGCCATCCAGCCCCCCCCCACCCAGTCTGATGTGCAAAACAATGTGGGATCAGAGGTCTTTTCCTGCTCTCTCACACACACACACACACACACACACACACACACACACACAGGTTAGCTTAGCTCACATGGTTTGAATCAATGCAGTCCGGTGGGCCGCCACGATAAATGCTATCTAGTTGACTGAGTGTCTGCTCTGTGGAGGCCCTGACTCGGGCTATAGAACAGTGACCTTTCCAAAGGGTACGGCCAGCATGACCCGTCCCTGTCTCCTTGTCTGTCCGTCTGATTTACGGTTTGTCTTGCAAAGGAATTTGCTGTTGTCATACAACTCAAGAGAAAGAGAGAAAAAAAAAAAACAGCTTTGGACTGATGAGATAAGAAGACTGCAGTGCAAACAGAAAACATTTCTGATTGTTGTTATTATAGTTGTGAATTGCTGCAGCAAAGCATCCCGAGATTCCAGCCTGCATTTCCTTTTGTGTCATGTGTTTCTATAGTACCTAGACCATGAGGAAATTGCCCTCAACAGCCAATAGATTTCTGCTTTTTTTTTTACACTCCTTCAGCTGTGAAAGACAACAGCACTGGCTCGGCTAAGAAGACATTGTGCCTAGGACTTCCTTTGAGGTACAAAACGTGCACGGCTAACGAGACTTTGTTGTTGCAATAAAACGAAGCCTAATTGCGCTGATATAGTGACAATTCTTTGAACACAAAAAAATGGAGGGCAATTTCCCCCCAGTGTGCTATGGTTGCTTAACCCCAAGAATTACTGCGGGCCCAGCAGATGGCTGGCTTTAGTTGAAGGGCCTCTGTTTTGGCTTTTATCAGCGCTCACATCGATAATCGAACGGATATTAGATAATCTATGTGCACGCCCATCTATTGACAGCTACACCACGGCGTGGTATCCCTGTCGTCAGGTGGGCCTGCTATATCGATGTGCTTAAAAATCATTTCGAGGCCAAAAAATCACGAGAAAAAAGGAATGAAAATCACACGGTCTCCTGAGAAATTCGTTTTCGCTTGAACAGCGCGTCAAAACCAATAGGGAGGGGAGTGGAGAGAGGGCTACTGCAGGGTTTGATTGCCGATTAAAAAGGTCAGATTAAAACACAACTAAAAACTAATCATTGCAAACCGCTCGCTCGTTGAAGGACGACGTGCCCGTTTGGGGCAGTTTGGATCTGGGCTGCCCAGATTACCAGAGGCAGCCGGGATTGGAAGGGGGTTATAACGCCAGTAGGAAAGTTTGATCTGATTAACATTGGCATGGCTCGCAGAAAGACCTTGTGTTCTTCTAGTGTGCAGATTTCGGGAACGCCATCGCTTGCTGAAACCCAGCGCTGATCAAAGTGCGCCGAGCCCCCAGTCGTCTGCGAGGTTTCCCTGAAAAAAAATCTAACTTGAGCGCACGCAATGTGAGGGAGAAAAAGGGAGAGCGAGCAGAAACTGGGTCAACTATAGATAATGCAGTTATGAAGCTCTACTCGGAAAAGCAGCCTGCCGTGTCGAGGTTTTCCCGGCGTTCCATTCACTGGAGCATTGCGACTGTCAAAATACCCTAGCAGCCTTGTATATTTTACTATCAAATAAGATATCCAGCATAAAGTGGATCTCCTTATTCTATAAACACGCAACGTTAAGTCCCCGGCAAAACAGCAACACAGACCTGTGCGTGTGTGGGAGTGTGTGCCAGAGAGAAAGGGAGAGAGAGGGAGGAAGAGAGGTAGGCTTTTACGCCAACTTCCCCAATTAGTGAAATGAAGTTAACGAGGCAATGAAGACGCCACCTACAGTGATTCGAGCCGTTCCAGTGCTGGTTCCGGATGGATGTGCTGTAAGGATGGGGGGCTCCAGGCACCAGTCCCTTTTCGGGGATCACACATCCTCGGCTCTGGTTGTAGTAATCCATCATCAAAAACGGGTTCGGGAGTCCCACAACGTCCACACTTTCGTACATCATACGTAGCAAGGCGGCGGTGACCGACTTGGTGTCGTACCCGCTAAATAAATGTCCACGGGCGACGGTTCGGCGAAGGAGAAATACGAACAGTCGCCTCCGGTGTTCAGCTCGTCACCATACACGCCTGCACTGCATGTGCGAAACGAGGCAATATGCATTTAATCGAATTGAGGAGTAAAGCTGCATCCACGCATGAGCACGTCATATGGGGCTGTAGCCCTCCGTCTTTGGGGAGTTGTGTCGGTTTAAAAAGCCCTAGTAAAAGCGTTTGACAGGGATGTAAATAGTTCTACCGGCACTCAATTCGGGGAACATAATTTCCTTTACTTGTCAACGTGATGCCAGAGTGGCACTCGCAATGGTAACGTGCATAACGATACCAAAACACACACTCCGGTAACTTTCAACAGAAACACCTTCCGTTGGTCTTTGCTGTGAAACAAGGGGAAATATGAAGAGTGCGTCCACGCAAAAAAAATGTTACAATAAATCCACCGATAGAGTCCGAATAAGAGATCACCAACTCCGGTCGACCACAGCGGACGAGCCCCAGGCAGGAAGCCTACAGTGGTGACAAGATCCCCGTATGTTTTCAGCGGGTCCTCATCTGGGTTACGGGCTACCACCGTCCCGTTCTGGTTCAACCGTTGGCGGACAGTCTCAGCACCGTAGGCACGCGGATATATGTATCGATTCCACTCCCGCGCAGCAGCGGACAACGCACAGCGGGTTTCCCCGGGTCGCGATCTTGGGAGTCCCGTGTGTGATTCTACAACATCCCGCGGCTCCGCGAAGCCTTCAACATGCCCGGTTGTTTGTGTTTTTGGAGAGCCGCTGAAACCGTTCCCCACACAAACCGTGCGGCTATCATGTTCTGCAGAATGTGACAAGACACAGCAGCTGGGGGCCCAAGCTCCTCCTTCTCCGCCCGTCTCCTCTCCCCACCCCCGACTCTCTTCGTCCTTTGCTCCGCCCACAATTAACCCTTTAAGAGACGCCACACAAGGCATTCGGCCCGCCGTGGCTTGCTTGAGAAAGGAGTTTCCATCTCTAGTTGTGGATTAAGGGGGTCCTAAAATGAATCGACGTTAGTTTTGTTCAATTGGGTCTGTAGAAATCCGGTGGAACACTATGTCCACTTCGCCCGTGGATACAATGGAGCACCGCTTAATTCAATTCATGTACACTGTTTGTTGTTTCTGTCCACGGTTGTCATTTGTACACGACATTACCCTAAAGTGACCCCCGTTTTCAACTGGACTCCCATCGTCCCCAACTCTTTGATTCCCCCATTCGCTGTCGTGGTAATTTGCCTAATGTTATGCGGCTGAACTTTTCCTGAACTCCGGGCAAGTCGGGGAGCCTCACCTCCGAGTGACCCGCGCACTACTGACTCAGATTCGCCCCTCTCTGTCTCTCCTTCTCTAACTTGAAATCATTCAAGATTTCCCACCTCGTACACCCAATATAACACCGTCACACTCTCTCTCGTTCAAGTGCTGAGTGCCGCCGCCCCCCGCCCCATCATCATTCCTTCCCCTCCACCACATCAAGCGAGAGAGTATGTAGCCTATCAAAGTCAACATTTCACCCGGTAATCGAGACTAACTTTTTTTGCAGTGCGGCGAACAGGCAGTAAACAAGTCAAGTTTTTTTTTTTTTGCTCCATCGGCATACTACCGGACCAACGCTCTCCCAATGACGTTTGGCAGGGATTTATTACAACAAGGACATGTCTGTATAACCTGCACTCCGCAGACTCCCACGTGACCTGTTACGTGTGGGATATACCCGCGGTGCATATTCCTGGCGGTATATCCCCCGCTCGGACTATATAGACTGCATTAAACATTCACGAGCTACCATGGAAATATTACACCTGCATGATAGACCTCGGCGCTGTTGAATTATTTAAAATAAGGAATCAAAACGCATGTTACTTAAATTGGGTGATTCATCCCTCTGGGGGCAGAACCAACCTTTGAATCCATGTCTGTCTGTGCTTGACCTTCCCTGAAAGAAATCTGGGTGACCTGTCAGCCCACACCTGAGCAGGCAGGGGGGGGTGTCATAATCTGTGAGCAGCAGCCTACAGAGAGAGAGGGAGAGATGGGAGTGGGAGCCAGGGAAAGGGGGAGGGGGCGAGAGAGAGGTTCCTGATGGCCACTTGTTCTCCTTCTACTGTGACACTTATTCAATGCAGGTCCCGGGCTGTTTACTCTGCCTGATAACAGCTATGCAACGACTCCCCCCCACCCCTACACACACATAGCAGCACACACATAAACACAGACACACCCACCTCCGACCCTCTATCCCGCCATGCCACACACACACACACACACACACACACACACACTAACACACACACACACACACACACACACACACACACACACATTCCTTGACGAGGATTAGCGGAGTAAATGCTGTCAGGAAATGCTAATTTCTCCACCCCTGTTTACTCTCCTGAGAGGTGGGGGCTGGGCCATCCGTTATACAAAGAGAGAGAGACATGAGATAGCAGATTGTTGATCATTCTGTTCTACAGCACGCGTGTGCGCACACGCGCAAGCATACGCTCTCACACACGCTCTCACACACTCACACACACACACACACACACACACGTGCTGAGAGGCAATTTATCCAGGCGATCTGACCGTGCTGATTGGATGAAAGTGTGTAATATGTTTTAAAGGAGAAGCGCTAGAGAGAGGGAGATGGTTGTGGGACAGGATGTCAGGGGTCATATGACATCATCCTAAGGGGGCTGGCAAACAGTCAGATGATGTTCAGGAATCCCCCCCCCCCCCTCCCCGCCCCAAGTCACATGACCAAGGCTGCAGCCCTGACCTTGTTTCGACAGGAAAGTGGTTTGTCAACAACTAT
>NW_027641417.1:35000-42500 GCF_949987615.1 Pollachius pollachius
AACAGAGAGAGAGAGAGCACGAGAGAGAGAGAGAGAGAGAGAGACAGAGAGAGAGAGAAAAAGAGAGAGAGGCTAACCACCATTTTCACGTTACATTTGGTTTCATAGCCGATAAATCACTCAGACCTTCAAGTGGAGGAACAAAAACTTGGCGTTCTCAACGTTTTTTACACGGGTTTTTCCCCTTTTAATTTGAATCCCAATGAAAAAAAATAGTTGATCTCTCCATCATTCGCTCCTTTGTTTCTTTAGAACACAGAGGATCCATGTTCCCTCACACTTTGGTCACTGGCAAATCTTTAACTCCGAGAGTCAAACAAACAAAGAGCAAATAGCAGCGCCACAGAAAGACTTCTTGGTTGGCGTGATGTAAAAAATGGTGCTGATGGTTTGAAGAAGGGGTGGGGGGTGCTGGGAGGGGGGACCGCCATCGCTATAGCAACGCAAACCATCTGTGTGGTATAAAGCAGTGCGACAAGGGGAGGGTCCCGGCCTAGCGGGGGAACATTTTTAAATAAATAAAAAAAAAAGGGAGCGAGAAGAAAAATGAATGTTCTGGGACAGGCGGATCATTAGCGGGGCCAAAGCCCCCCACACACAGAGCCGGACCAGAGCGGGGGGAGGGGGGGAGAGGGGGGTCGCAGGTGCATGAGAGGGGGGGGCTTACACATGGAAAGAAAAAAAAAAAAGAGGGGGGGGGGGGAAGCCTGATAATATTTAACCAGCGCAGATCTATCAAGAATCTGCCCCTCCTTCTCTCTTCTCTGCTCCTCTCTCCTCCTCTCTCCCCATGGTACTCTCCTCCACACATGGTTTGGACCCATTGTCATTCGCACCCTGGCTCCCATGCATCGGACCATTCAATATTTCCTGGCCCATTGTCCCACACGGCATGGCCCCCGCAGGACTACATTACTTCTCCCCGGCACCGCAGAAAGGACGAGGGGGCGGGCGGGGAAGAAAAGAACAAGGCGGAGGTGGGGGTGGTGGTGGTAATGGGGTTGGGGTTGTTGGGGGTAGAAGTGTAATGTGTTATAGTGTCAGGGGGAACAAACAGCTCGGGCGTCTGCTGGCCGCTGTGCTTAGAAGTACCCACGTATACACACGCACACACACAACATACACTTTTTGACTTAGGTGTTCATATTTAAGTATATAGGCCTTCGTATGTGTCTTCTGTATTGCAGAAGACACATACGAACAAACACACACAAACACAAACAAACTCACACACACACACATATGCAAAATGACCACAAATGAACTCAGCACACGAACAAGGCTTCCTCCTATAATGACTGTTACTGAAAGAAAGGACAACACCTCCTCAAAGCCAGCGGTTGCTTATTGAAATCTTTTTGTGTTCACACACTTGTTCACGCTCTTGTTCACACTCACACAATCAGACAATCCATACTGTAACTGTATTCTAGCGATACTAAAACTATTCTATTGATACTAAATCTTTATTTCCGTCGATACTAAAACTACATTCTTTTGAAACTGAAACTGTATTGATACTAAAAGTGTATCCTAGCAATGCTCAAATTGTATTCTAGCGATATTGAAACAGGGATCTAACGATAATAAAACTGTAATCTAGCAATACTGAAACAGTAAGAAATCTCTTCACCTGCCACCACATACCTTGCTCTCTCTGTATCTCTCTCTACAAAAGCAAGCAATACACATTTCAGGGAGGTGAATGGGAGGCTTCAGAGGAAGCTGAAGATGCATCTGAGTGTGTGTATGTGTGTGTGTATATGTGTGTGTGTGTATGTGTGTGTGTGTGTGTGTGTGTGTGTGTGTGTGTGTTTGTGTGCATGCATGTGCTTTCTCTTTTGTTAAATAACAATTCTGCTTGTTTTTATAGATGAAGATGTGCGATAACAAAAGTGTGCAACCAGCGCACAGAGGTGAAATTAAAATGACAATTAAATAATAAAGTCAGTGGACACATGAGGTTGACTTTGGTCAAAGGTCACGGAGCGTTCAGACATATCAGGTAGCTTGTCAGGAAATACCATGAACGATCCCTCCACCTTTCAATTGGCTCGCCAAACCCGTTTCAAACGGCATCAACTTCACACACTTGCATCGCGTCACAAATGTATTCTCCTTCCTTGGGGAAGGAGAATACCCCCCCCCCCACACACACACACACACACACACACACACCGTGCTAACCCAATGCCAGGTTACACTAAAAGAGAAAATGACAATACCACAACAGCAGCATCCCCACCTGGGCTTTATGAGAGGCCTGTGTTTGTTTGAATATGCGTCATGTTTTGTGTGTTCCCTGTTAGGGCCACCGTGCTGCCCTGAACGATAACCCAGTTAAACGTGAGCCCTCTCTGCCTCCATCTCTCCCTCTTTGTCTTTCTTTCTTTCTTGCTTTCATTCTTGCACTCCTTCTTCCAATCAGCGCTCTCCCTCCCCTCTGGGCATGCATGCTATCGGCGCTGTGCCAGCTACTACAACACACGGTGCGGCCACGAAGACGGGCAAAGGCTCTCCGTGTATTGAAGTTATGTGAATACGTGCTGAACAAAATCCATCGTATGACAGACGCCATGGGGCTCTTTAGAGGCGATGGCCTCAGAGTGGAATCCTCACCAGTCCCCCACCTGAAGGATGAACACACCAGACCGTCTCTCTCTCTCTCTCCCCCTCCATCAACCCCATCCCATCTATCTCTCAGTCTCAGCTTCTTTCTCACCTTCTCTCTCCATCTCACCCTCATCAACCCCTCCCCAATCTATCTCTCTGTCTCCCTCTCCTTTCCTCTCTCCTTTTCTCTCTCTCCTTTTCTCTCTCCATCTTCCACTCATTCTCTCTCTCTCTCTCTCCCTCTCTCTCTCTCACTCCCTCTCGCTCTCTCTCTCTCTCTCTCTCTATCAGTCCCTCTCAGAAAAACACAGAATATGACATATGACAGAGTACGGTTCAGCACAAGTACTGCAGCAATCGTGGGTGTGTGTATAGGTGTGTATGTGTGAGTCTTTCCTCATGGTAGATGGTTCTAGAAAACAGGTAAGGAGAAAGAGTGTGAATAATTTATTAAAGAGAGGGGGGGGCGGGAGGAGTGAGGAGAAGGACGTGCGGTAGGGGGGCATGTGCCAGTTCAATACATCTATCAATCTCTCTCTATCTTCCTCTCTCTCTCTGGGGAGCGCAGATAAAGGATAATGGATCAGTTGACATTCATCTGTCCCACATAAAGATTCCCATTAAATAACCCAGTAACAGCACGCACACACACACACACACACACACACACACACACACACACACACACACACACACACACACACACACACACACACACAAACCTCCACACACAAATATACCAAAAAGGAGGATAGACACAGGCAGGCACACACACTAACACACACACACACAATCTCCTCCCCGACCCATACACACACTATTGGTTGGGTGACACAATTGCTGAATGGACACAAGCACACATACACATACACACGCACCCGCATCCGCACACACACACACACACACACACACACAAACCTCCACACACAAATATACCAAAAAGGAGGATAGACACAGGCAGGCACACACACTAACACACACCCACACAATCTCCTCCCCGACACATACACACACTATTGGTTGGGTGACACAATTGTTGAATGGACACACGCACACATACACATACACACGCACCCGCATCCGCACACACACACACACGAACACACACAGAGATAGCCACACACATAGCACCACACATACACAAACACCCTAGCAGGCTTTCCTTCCCTGACTCACAGTACAACACCTCTGGGTTCAAAGGTTAAATGTGGAGAATTACCCTCCCCTCCAGGCCCAACTCACAGGGTTGTGATATCTTCCTTTATCAGACAGGAAGCTGTCAGACAAACAAGAACTACACACACACACACACACACACACACACACACACACACACACACACACACAGACACACACACACAGACACATACATACAGCATACACATACACATAAATGCATGCATGCACACACACACACAAACACACAGATACATAAAAACGAACAGGCTCGATAGCATTTATTGACTGATTATGTCTATTAAGGTTTAAATCTGCTAAAACACACATACACACAGGCAATTCATCCTGTTAACACAAGCACACAAACACACACACACACACACACAAACACACACCCACACACACACACACACATACAGTCACAAAAAATAGAAACATCAAGGGTCAGTGTAGCAATATGTGTGCTGGCTAATTAAACAGGCAGAGTCAATAGAGGGCCACATGCAATCAATGATTTGAATGAGTGCACACACACACAAAAACCCTGGCATCAGCAACATACAGGTACATGATCATTCCAGCAAAAGATACAACAATGACCATTTAATCCCGATCCCTATCCCTCTATATAAACCCCCCCCACACACACACAAATGCACACAAAAGCAGACACATACACATGCACACACATATACAAACACACACATGCACACACAGACACAGACGCATACAAACACAAAGGAAGTCACGACAGAGAGACAAACAGCATTTCTGAAAAAACAGATTCAGAATATGATAAAAAGCTTAGAAAAATATGACCAATAGTGCGCCTTGCGCACATAACCCCATCAGCCCCTGCGCCTCTGAAGTTCCACTTTCAGGACGCCATAGCAACCAATCTAGTTCCCAGAAGAAACCACTTCAGCAGACATTTCATAAAGGTTCTTCCTGTGGAAAATAATGGGGCTGGCATGGCAACAAATACAATTATAGAGAGACGCACGGACTTTCATGGGGCCTTCTGGCCAATGGCATCTCTAAGGTTTGATGAAAAGAGTACTTGTTCCCCAAGATGAAATTAGAATATATAAATATCCATACGCTATGCTTGTTATGAGCTTGTTTCATTGTAACAATGATTCTCGGGATGTCTGAATGATTATGGATGGGGCAAATTGGGGTTTGGCGATTAAATATGATGTTATAGTGAAACCGTGTTATTGTATGTCGGTTACTGTTGTTGAATAATGCTTAGATACTATAGTTTAACATTGCTAAACATAACTACGCTGCACAATTTATGTTTTGCCTTTTTTCAGTCTGCTCATGTTTTCACAATCCCTTTTTTGATTTGACGTACATAACGTATTTCCAAAAAGAGCTGAAAAACCTTGTGTTGTGATATGGTTTTCACTTTTCTTCGATTTTTCTAAAATCCTCAACAGCATAAGACAAAAAAAAACAACAATGTGACATGTTCTCAATGGAATGCAGAGCTCTGTACCGGCAGCAGCAAAACCTGATCATAGATCGCACCTATTAAATATCATCAAGATCCGGACACAGTCCCCTCACTGCTATGTTGGAACATGTTGATCAACAGATCCCCAGCTCATCATCCCAAACCTCCCTGGGCTATGCTTGTACCTCGTTTAAGGTGAGATTAAATGGATTCTATATTGTTGTCTATCGTTTTTTTTACTTCCCATACAGAGACAGGTCTGAACCCAGTCACCTGTCAGTTATGGCAACACCCTGCAAGGCCCTGAATCCACTATACAAAGAACAATAAGTGCGTGTGTGTGTGTTAGTCCAATAATTCAGAAATCATTCGCTTTGTTTTAACAAACACAAAAACACACACACACACACACACACACACACACACACACACAGATCCCGCTCTGCTTTCAGTGTTCCTCTCACTCTGACATTAGTTTTCCCCTCCCTCTCTTCCCTCGCTCCCTCCCTCTCCCCCAACCCCTCTCTATCTCTAAGGAGACCTACAGTATGGCTATAATCAACTTATCTGTTGTTCCCGCTGGCACAAGGTAGCCTGCTCACATGGTGTGTGTGTGTGTGCGTGTGTGTGTGTGTGTGTGTGTGTGTGTGTGTATGAAAGAGAGAGAGACAGAGATGGAGAGAGAGAAAGAAAGAAAGAGAGAGAGATAGAGCCATGTGTCATTGTAGCCACACAAAAATGTAATATATAATCATGTACTTGTCTTCAATACACCGTTTTGGAGAGACCCAGAGTCGGCTGAAATGACTTGGTGTGGTAAAAGGCTAAACGTATGCTACGTACAGGACGACACTAGCAGACATTACGCAACGGCGTGACGTAACAAAGCACAAGCGCTCTCTTGGACGGCCCGGCGACGCCACTGGGTTACAGTTCATCCAAACAACACTGCACAGACCGCCCCGAAGGACACAGAATCCCCGACCTGTTAATCAAGCTAAGTCTGTGCGAGTGTGTGTGCGAGCGCCAGGTCGTGTTTGCACGTCACCAGATGTGAGGTCTTCATTTAAACCCGGCCCTACAATTATTCCAATTAAAGAAGATAGTGAACACAGTGTGTTCTTCCAGCGGTACATGTCAGGGAGGCTCCATGGAGTCGGTGCAACCGATGCTGGACCAGGCGTATTCTAGAACCCCGCTCCAACCCAAACCCAACAGGACCACCGTCCACCACGACAGGGACCACAGAGGGGCCGGTCGTGTCCTGCCTTCTACAACAGGTGGTCTTCACATAAAATAAGGGTAAGATGGTAAGGGTAAGAAAACAAAAAAAAGGGCCTGTTTCCTACACTCTCTCCCCTATTCTCTACCCCACTCTGTCGCTCCTCTCTCTCCCTCTGTTCTGGCTCTTTCAGCGCATCTCCGTGTGTCTTTCTCCCTGCCGCTGGATAGGGCTGTGTTGGCCTGATTTACTGTCCCTCCTAAACAGCCCTTTGCTCTTCCTTACAGATACCCTCTTTATTTTACTACAGCCAGACCCTCATAAAGCAGCAACCCCTCTTTATGATGGAGAGGGGGAGAGTGAAAGACAGAAGGAGATAGAGAGAGAGAGAGAGAGAGAGAGAGAGAGAGAGAGAGAGAGAGAGAGAGAGAGAGAAAGGTGGGAGGGGGGAGTGTAAGCTGTGATTAAAAGGAGCTTTTATTGTTAAAACAACACTTCAAGGGGCTGTGGGTGTGTGGTGTGTGTCTGTGTGATTGTACATGCATGTGTGTGTGTGTGTGTGTGTGTGTGTGTGCATGTACATGAATGTGTGTGTGTGTGTGTGTGTGTGTGTGTGTGTGCATGTACATGATGTGTGTGTGAGTGTGTGTGTGTGTGTTCATGTACATGAATGTGTATGTGTGTGTGTGTGTGTGTGTGTGTGTGTGTGTGTGTGTGTGTGTGTGTGTGTGTGTGTGTGTGTGTGTGTGTTTGCGTGTGCGAATTGACAGGTCAGGGTGTAAGCTCTAGGCTCTCCCGAGTATGCTTCAGGCACACAGAGGTCAAAGGTCAACACAGGCGACCCAACAGTGTTATAGCTAGGCCCTAGCTGCTGAAGCATTTCAGTCCACAGCCATTTGGAGACAATACTCGGTCACAGGCCACAACACAAAAGGTGCCAGGAAAAACATGTTTTTACTATCAAAATGCAAGATGCTAACGCAGTGAGTTCGATAAGTTTAGTACTTTTGTGAGCAGGCTTAGA
>NW_027641417.1:45000-50000 GCF_949987615.1 Pollachius pollachius
CAAGAGAGAGAGAGAGAGGGAAGGAGGGAAAGAGGGAGGGAGAGAGGGAGGGAGAGAGAGACAGGGAGAGAGGGAGGGAGAGAGAGAGATAGGGAGGGAGAGAAGGAAGGAGAGAGGGAGGGAGAGAGAGAGATAGGGAGGGCAAGAAAGGGAGAGCAATAAAGAGAGAGAGAGTCTTATGAAGAGATGGGAGCGAGAGGAGTGGGCCTGAGATGAAAGGAGAGCGAGGAAGGAAATGATGGAGCGAGAGAAGAACATAGAGGGGGGGGGGGGGGGGGTACTCCTTCGGGAAACGAAGGGAAAGAAGGAAGAGTTACGCCGGGGGAGAAAAAGAGGAACAGAGAATATCCTCCCTCCCATCCAGCTCACCTCCCATCCATCTCTCCTCCTCTCCCCTCCCGGTACGGGGGAGGACAGCCTGAGCCAAGCGCCGAGGAGCATAATCAAACCGCTTAAATCACCCCGCCCTAATGACTCCGGCACTCCCCCTCCTCTTCGCCATCACTCACGCTCTCCTCCTCCGAGCTCCTCCTCCTCCTTACTCCTCCTCTCTACTCGTCCTCCTCCACCTGATTCTCACTTATCTTCCTCCTTTCTCCTCCTCCTCCTCCTTATCCCCTTCTTTACTCGTCCTCCTACACCTCACTCCTCACTGCTCCTCCTCCTTTCTCCACCTCCTTACTCCCCCGCTTTACTCCTCACTCCTCCTCCTCTTCCTTACTCCTACTCCTCCTCTTCTTCCTTACTCCTTACTGTGGCCTCAATAGCAAGAGCTAACTTTCAGAATACATAAGAATATGCTAGTGATGGTTCACTTGTGTTGTCGTTTTTTCCTCAAGCCCTCATAACAAACACTGTTGTCAATGCAGCATGGCTAAAAAATGATCACAAACAACAAACAAAAAGAACACACACAATTCACACAAACACAGGTAGACACCATGCTCCTCACAGGCTAAACAAGACAACACAGCTCAGCCTCTTGATGGGGCTGGGCCAAAGAGCCGCGCGGGAGCCAAGGCAGAACCTAGCTAATTAGCAGTTAGCCCTTTCCACTAGATAGCACTCATCAACGCTAAGCTAAAGACAACCCCGAGCCCCAGTGAGTAAAGCGCCTAACCATCTAGCCGCCGCAAACGCCTGTGGTAGCACATGGGAAGTGTGTGTATCTGTGTATGTGTGTGTATTAGCTAGGTGTTGGAAAACATGATCTTAATCAGGGTGGTTAACAAAGAAGTTTGTTATTGCTTGCCTGAATGCTAAACTATGTTATCCCCAGCAAATCACCTTGGTATTTGCAAGATCCACCAGGTCTGAAAGACTCCTTGACAGGGCTTTGAGTCACGTTGATCACAGCTTCGGTCAAGGCCCCATCTCAATGCATCGCGTGGAGTACTTTGTGCAGAGACCACTCAAAATATCTCTCTCTCTCTCTCTCTGATAATTATAGGCATTTATAGTGAGTGAAGGGCTTAAAAAACATAAGAAACAGAAAACAGGTGGTTATATATGATTCATAATGGTTACAGGCTATGTCAAGCGGTGTGCTTAATCATGTTCCCTGGTTGATCAGCCCATTCCAAGAAAATACTTTCCTTGTTCGCCATTCCAAGGTTGCTGTTTTTCTGTGTTTTTATTTGTTCTGTTTCATGAAAACTCAAGTGAAACGCATTCAAATCAACGCCCGATCCCTTGTCGGTTAAAAGAAAGGAGTGAAAGCCAGCAGGGGAATGCACAGCAATGACCGGGTGGCTCCACCATAATGTCCAGAGCCACCTCACAGCCAAAATGTTCTCAAGGTTTAAATCCACAACAAACACCAAACCCAACACTTGTGTGTAGATGGCCAAATAAACAACCTTATAGCATAGTCATTTATGTTTTGAACTCAAACTGTTAAATTACAGTCAATGGCAATTCATTTAGAAGATAATTGGAGGGACACACACACACACACACACACACACACACACACAAACACACACAAACACACACACACTCTCTATCTACCACCCCAATACATGTTGGTACGAAGACAATGATCAGCCATTAAGCCATAAAGCAGTCCATAAAAATCAGTGTGTGTGTGTGTGTGCGTGAGTGTGTGTGCGTGTGTGTGCGTGCGTTTGTGTGTCTGACCCCAGTCTATCTGTAACTGTAATTAAGTGACAACTGAACGAAGAGAAAGTGGAGTAGAGATACACCAAAACAGGGAGAAGGAGGAGGAGGAGGAGGAAGCCGAGAGACTGGAAGACATGAACACGGCAGGAAGTCTGAAAAAAACAAAAAACAATGTTCATAACCGTCAGGTCTTTGCAGGGAGTGAAGGGGGCCAGCTGGTAGTCATTTGGGCCCTGGCTCGGGTAATGGAGGCCTGGGAAGAAAGACTAATGCCTACGCGGGCCCAGGTTCCATTTTTCAATCAAATAAATCACACGCTTACAGGGAATAACTCTCCTCTTTTAATGGCCTCCCTGGCGTTTGAAGTTCCCCGAGGGGCAGACGACTTTGAAGTCTGCGGTGTACAGGGATTGGGGAGGGGGGGGAAGACCCAGCATAGCTCTGTGTGAGTGTGAGCGTGTGTATGTGTGTGTGTGTGTGTGTGTGTGTGAGTGAGTATCGCTGTTCGACACGGAACACCCGACAGGTTTTAAAACAGGCGCCAACTCACCGTGCCCCGGCGCAGAATGAAAAGAAAGGTGAAAAGAGAGAAAAAAGAGACAAGGTAAAGATAAGGATAAAGATAAGGACGAAAAGAGAGGACTTTCCCCTTCGGCTTTACATCACTTCTTTGAGCACGCTCTATGCAAAGGAAAAGCTTGTTCTGCTTTGGTTGGTGTCTGAACGATCAGGGTGTCAACAGGTATGATGATGAAGGCAATGGTTTTGATTGGTCGGATTGGATTTGATGCACATCTGAAGAGACAGGGTTGGGAATTTAGGGAGGGAGGGAGGGAAGGAGGGAGGGAGGAAGGGAGGGAGGGAGGGAGGGAAGGAAGGGTAAATGGCGGGACGGAGTGACACATTGGTTGGGTGCCTGGCCGAACAAATGGATAAATAAGATGAAACAATGTGCTGCAAATGGAGAGAAGGACAGACAGTGACGGACGGATGGAAGGATGGAGAGAGGCTGAGGTCGGCCCGACCCTTTCCTGCTTGAACTCCATTCATCTAAAATATGTCGCTCTAATTGCCCCTCCAAGCTTTTCAGAGATGCTCACCAATACATGAGAAGCCCAGGGACAGAGGTGGACCGACCAGCGGGTACGGCACAAAGAAAGATCCGGGACAAGAGAATGGGCGCGGGGAGAGCGAGTGCGACACAGAGAGAGGAACAAGATGAGGGCTGATTGGTTGAAGAGAGACACACTTGGTTCATGGTAGAGGAACCTTTTAGCCGAAAAAAATATACAAAAATCTCCCCATATTGGCAAAAGACGGAGGATACGGGCAATCCTGGACAAATTATTCATTAGTGCACTAGAAGGAAAGGAGCACACACTGGACCCAACAACAGATCCGCTGACGCACACAGAAGACCAATACTCACACACGCACACAAACAAACGCACACACACACACACACACACCACACACACACACACACACACACACACACACACACACACACACACAAATGGTTGATTGAAGGATAGGTACAAACACATGAGTAAATGTTATGCGCGCACACACAAATGTTTAAATCAGCATACTAAATCACACGCACAAACTCGCTCAAAACACACACACACACACACACACACACACACACACACACACACACACACACACACCTGTCCACACAAAAACAAAGTCCACACATCTGGGGACAAAAGACTGGGGAAACAAATAATAAGAAACGAGTGGGCACACATATGTGACACGAGACATGAGAAAATAAACAGACAAAGGTTGAAGATTGAAAAGTAGACAATAACACACAAACACACCCACACACACATACTGCACCCAGCTTCCCTGGAAGACAGTGTAAACAACTAGACACAGCCAGACAAGAACACACAGTATGAGTTTATAAAGTTTCACAATACTGCAGAAGAATAAGAGTTTGTGTTTGTGTGCGTGCGTGCGTGCGTGCATGTGTGCGCGTGCGTGCGCGCTTGCGACAGCGAGTGCAATAGAAGGCAGATAACAGACAATAGCGCGGGGGAGAGACAAACGTTGTTAGCGTTGCGACTGGGAAGCTGCGCGGCTATCAGAGTCCGGCCTTAGTGCTTACAGGAAACAGTCCTGTTTGGCCAGTAAATATTGATTCAGCTAAATCACCCCCCCAACCAGCCACCCCATCACCACACCCTTTTATCCCCCCAGCCGTCTCCTCTGTTCTGGTTCATCCCTCTTTTCACCACTCCTTATTTCTGACTCTCTCTTCTTTTTTTGTTTCAACAGCAAACAACAGGTCAGTCCTTTCCCCGCTGACTCTGGTGAGTAAACACTGAGCAGAGATCGGCTGGAACGCATGTGTGTGTGTGTGTGTGTGTGCGCGTTTGTTTTTATGTGTGTGTGTGTGTGCGTGCGTGCATGTGTGTGTGTACGCTACTTTTGCACATGGCGTAATATTCCCAGGGTGTCTGTGGTTATGTGTGTTTATATGTGTGTGTGCACATATCTGTGAGCGTGCACGCATGTATGTTGACACGCGTGTGAACAGCCAGCCGATCAATTCTGGGGCTGGAATGAGTGCACTAGTGAGTGTAGAGACACGAGAGAACGTACACATGGCCTGTACACAAACGCAGTACATTTTGTACGCATTGGCCAAGCGCTGGATGTTTGGGTGAAGGGTGTTTAAATACGCCGTGATTTAAGACGCCTGCGAGGCCCTTTACTCCAAGGAACCACGGACTCACCCATCCTATCTTTCTCTCACATCTCCTCCACCTCCCCTGTCCTAGCCTCGCCGTCTCTCGTCCTCCAAAGCAGGAATGAGAGGCGTCCCGCATAGAACATGACAAATGTGTCTTGGCGCCCTCTTTCCT
>NW_027641417.1:57500-70000 GCF_949987615.1 Pollachius pollachius
TGACATGTGCTGCCAGGTTTGTGGTTCAAAAATAAACAATGTGCTCTGCTAGTTGTCCTGCTTCCCAGTGATCCACACGGACAAGTTTGTGAGTGGGTAAATGTCTGTGTGTGTGTGTGTGTGTGTGTCTTTGACTCAAATTGAGGACACCGCTTGAGGCAATGTGCATGTGTGTTACAAACACACACACACACACACACACACACACACACACACACACACACACACACACACTCACGCACACACTCATGCACACTCACATTAATTGAAACAGAAGGCAAACTTCAGTTCATCCAAAGGAAACCACACATAACCACACATAAACACAGACTCACAAACACACACACACACACACACACACACACTCAAACTCAAACGTATACACCAACACAAAGACACACTTCAGCATCTCTCAGGAAACTCCCACCACTGACAGCGTGGGCCATGCGTCCCTCCAGGAGCAGATGACCCACAGCAGGCGTCGTCCACAGAGGGGAGCACACCCAGCAGGGGGTGATGGGGAGGAGCATGGAGGAGGATGTGGAGGGGTGAGGCCATGGGGGAGAGAGGATCACGGAAGAGGTAAGGGAAGGGGGGAGGTAATGGGGGAGAGAGGATCATATAGGACATTATGGAGGGGTGAGACGATGGAGAGAGGATCACGGAAGATGTAAGGGAAGAGGGGGAGGTAATGGGGGAGAGAGGATCATGTAGGACGTTATGGAGGGGTGAGACGATGGGGGAGAGAGGATCATGTAGGGGGTTATGGAGGGGTGAGGCGATGGGGGAGAGAGGATCATGTAGGGGGTTATGGAGGGGTGAGGCGATGGGGGAGAGAGGATCATGTAGGGGGTTATGGAGGGGTGAGGCGATGGGGGAGAGAGGATCATGTAGGGGGTTATGGAGGGGTGAGGCGATGGGGGAGAGAGGATCATGTAGGGGGTTATGGAGGGGTGAGGCGATGGGGGAGAGAGGATCATGTAGACCGCTATGGAGGGGTGGGGCGATGTGAGAGAGTATGTATACATTATGGGGCAGGGGGGAGAGGGTCACTTGGAGGGGTACTTACTGGCAGGCGACGGGCTGCTGTATCCTCGGAGGGACAGCCCCGGCAGGGCGGGCGGGGAGATGCCCCCCAGCATGTGGGGGAAGAAGTAGGAGTAGGTGGGCATGGGGAAGCCGTTGAGGTGGGGGTTTCCCTTCCCGGCCATGACAGCTCAATCCACCTCCGGTCGCACAAGGTCCTTGGTTCAGGATAAGAATCACATGCAGAGCCAAGATGGGCGTGTGGCCAACCGGGCAGACCTAATCCCCCATGCGGCCCGCTGGATCCGTGGCCATGGGGGGCACTGGTGTCTGATCCTCTCCCCCCGCGGGTCGGGTGGAGAAAGCAGGGCAGCTGCCTCTCGAAACGCCCCCCCCCCCCCCCCCCCCCCTAGAGACTCAAGATGATGCTGCGATATTCCTTGGGTCAAGATCTTTAGGAAAGAGAGAGACGGAGGGAGAAGCGGAGAGAGAGAGAGAGATGGACGGAGAGAGATGGACGGAGAGAGAGAGAGTGATAGTGAGGGTCTGAGAGAGAGAGAGAGATAGAGAGAGGGGATGAGATGGGCTGGACGGAAGTGGTCCGGTAAACTGCTTGTTGTGTCGTAGTGGAGATGGCCGTATAGATGGTGGGGGTGATGGGGGTGGTGGGGTGGTGCTGGTTGGCGTGGCGGTGGTGCTGGTGGTAGGAGCCAGTCGGTCGGAACACTTCACAGAGCGTCGCTTCACTCTTCTACCACAGAGCTGTCTTGTTCACATGGTGAACAAGACAGCGAGTCCTCACTTTTGGGTTGGACTTCCACGTCTGCGGTGGATTTTCACCTAACAAAGAGACAAAGAGACAAAGAACGTAAGAAAGGGTGTTAGAGGGAGACAGGGCAGGAAGGAATAAGCACACACACAAAGAGAGAGAGAGAGAGAGACAGAGAGAGGAGTAGGAATAACAAGAGACCTTCAGTGACAAGTTAAAGAGACGCATTCCCTGCGTACTTAAGCGCACGAGCAAAATAGTGCTTTCCCTTTGACACTAATTAATGGTAATGTCTCATCTGAAATGTAACGAAAACACCCGTCTGGCTTAATTAACCGACGGTACGCTACAACCAAGAGAAACCGTGGGGGTGTATGAAGTCTCCACACCACCCAGTGCGCCAATATACACGCACTCATTACCGTCGCTGCTGCTGCCACAAACACCGTGGAAGAAGAACCGAGACACATAAATGGAAACAGCAACACTGAATAAAACTTTACTAATTACAACGAGGGGGGCCCACGGGCATCGTTCAGGGGCCCCATTGAGGCTTCTCTGTTGCTTTTCTGACTAACAAGATGCACGCATGTATACACACAAACACACACACACACACACACACACACACACACACACACACACACACACACACACACACGCAAATTACACATAAACAGATAAGGAAGCAAACCTCCACACAGCCAATGCATATTCATGTAAGGGAAATATATACAGCACATGTACAACAATGTATACTTTTGGAATCACAGCTTAATACAAGCATTTAATTAATATGAATTAAAGAACTTGTTAAGCGATAAGAGTATGCGTTGCCTACTATGTAATGCAGCTCTTTTACATGAAGGCATTTCCGTCCTCTGGTACATGAAATCTATCAAACCCGATTTCACACCGGTGACAGTAAAAGCTTTAGCTAGAGGGGGTATTATACACATAGAGCAGTCTGAGAAGATCCTTTCAGAGAGGAAGAGATATTGATGTAGTCCTACCGGAACAGAAACAGCCAAGATGCATCTCATGCACACCTTTACTTGTGTGTGTGTGTGTGTGTGTGTGTGTTTGTGCGTGTGATTGTGTGTGTGTGTGTGTGTGTGTGTGTGTGTGTGTGTGTGTGTGTGTGTGTGTGTTTGTGTGTGTGTGTGTGTGTGTGTGTGTGTGTGTGTGTGTGTGGGGGGGGGGGGGATGCAGCTAGTAAATTACACTGTTGCGTTGGTGGGTGGTTGGGACGTTAGCGTAGCCTGTTGTATGACAGGGCTATCACTTGCAAGGACTCAATGCCCTGTAATGTTGTTACATCCCCTCACAAATCTTCCTGTCTGGGCTATATTATTGGGTAATCTATAAAGCAGCAGTGGCCTAAATGTCAGGGAAGACAGACTGTCCAATAAAACCTTGGGAAGGGGGGGGGGGGGAGGCAGTAAATTAGAAAGTCTTCAGACCAGACCAGCCGCTGCCGAGGTACCCTCGGGCAGGGTGCTTTCTGCCCTACCACTCGTGGTACCGGCAACCGGGACCATGTCGGGAAAAAAGGCCTCCATTTGAGGCGTATGCATGCATTAAAGTACAGTGTTGCAGAGTCGATTGAATAGCACATAGTTAGCGCCAGGATAAAAGCTTGCGTGTGTATGACACACGGATCAGAACGACTTCCACAGCGCAACGGCCAGTCGGCCAAAGTGTTTGTGCGCTCCTCATCAGGCTGAGAGCTGTCTTTACTGGCGGGTCTATCTATTAACCCTATTTATTGATTATCAACAAAGTGTTCCCCAAACGTAGCCCGCGGTCCTTCTGTATTAGGCAAAGAGCTTTCATAGGCCTTCTTGAAAGGGCTGAAGGAGCTGCATGCTGTTTTATGATGTGGATCTTAGAGGTCCGCCGTCTCTCCACCCTGCTGATCAGCACACTTGTTAACCCAGGTTAGAAGTGGAGTGGGTGGAGGCGTCAAGAGATAGGACAGCTGGGCTGGTCATGTGATCAGAAGGCCAGGGGCTGAGCATTTAGCATGAGGAGTAAACAGATAGGCCGGCTAGGCTGGTGTTCAGAAGAACAGGAGTTTTAGCATTTAGCGCAGACCTGGGCATCGTACGGCCCCCGGGCCACATCCGGCCCTTTGGCCGTTTCCAACCGGCCCGCGTGAGGTCTTTGGGGAGTTCACAATCAAATGTAAATAATTGTACATATATAGAATACAACTGCACCGCTTTTATTATGAAGGCGACTTTTGTTGTTGCTTTTTTTGTGCGTGCGTATGCAGCTTCTTCCTCTCTGGTTGCAAGTTGTAACTGAAAATAAGTAGAAGAAGAACCCCATCCACAAGTGACAAACTGGCCACGAACTGAGCTCACAGGAGACATCAGCGCTGACGTGAATGGCTGTTATTCCTGAAAAATGTCAGCTCATGTGAAAAAAAGAAAGGTCGATACAGAACGCCGAGTTTTTAACCAAACCATGGACTTCTAAGTATTTTTTCACTGAAGTCAAAGGTAAAGCCGTGTTCTTGGTTTGTGGGGAACAGGTCGCTGTGTTAAAGGATTATAATTTGAATCGCCACTCCAATACTAAACACGCGGAGAAATACGGCAACTTGACTGATGCAGATCGGGCACGGACGTCTGAAGTTTTTGCTAGCTAAACTGCATAAACTGCTTTTTATAAAGAGATCAAATTAATATTAAGCTGAATTGAATTTAGCCTATTGGTCGGGCCCTCCACAACAGTCCCTGTTTCTCATGTGGCCCTTTGGGAAAATGAAATGCCCACCCCTGATTTAGCGTGAGTTGAGTCGCGTGCAAAAATCCTGCCAAGGCCTGTAAAGGGCGATCTTTCTTCCATTTACATCATCTTCTCTTTTCTATACTGCATCCATGCCAGAACCATAAGTACCAAATGCAGTGAGGTTATTAGGTTTAAGTCACAGGCTGTGACGTGTACATCAGTGGACTCTTTTGTGTGGAATTTTAAATTCTGTACAATAATCCGTCAGCAAACAGTCAACTAAGCGATGGTCACGGTGGTGTCCCTGTTGATGACGAGGTGATTGTTTAGGCTGCTGGCCAAGAGAAACAGGGAGGGGGTGGAGAGGTGAGAGAGGGACTCGGATGACGTGGGATGATGGCAACAAAGCATGATGTCATCTCCCAGTTGGGGGGGCGGGGGGTATTCTGACAGAATGGGTTTAAGGATTGAGAGAGGGCGTACTTCTTGCACTTTTCTACTAGGAAGCTACTGGGACAACCAAGTGGGAAGATCAGACTATGTGACTGGGTCCCTCTTTTGCATGTCAAAGCAGTTTTTCAATTTTCAATCATAAGCCTACACACAGACGCACACACACACACACACACACACACACACACACACACACACACACAACGTGCACAAGGAGTCTACAATCTATTAACCGCATAATTTATCTGATGAGGTCAACAGCAAAAACACAGAGTACACGCAGACGTACACACACACACACACACACACACACACACACACACACACAGACACGCACACACACACACATATAGACACACACTCTGTTCGATGATGAATCAAGGTATTACCTAGCGGTGTGATCAACCATGAAAACTGCACACTGAACATCAGCACTGAACCAAGCTGCTTGTGTCCTCCACACACACACACACACACACACACACACACACACACACACACACACCCACACACACCCACACACACACAATGTGCTTATCAAACACTCTGGAGCCAAAGCCAATGCAGCCAGAGCAGCGCACACACACACACACACACACACACACACACACACACACACACACACACACACACACAAACAGTGTTCTTGGAAGTGCTCTGTGATCTATGGAACCTGTGTGCTGGGGCTGACGTGGGCAAGGTCGTCTCTACGACTGGGTGGGGTTAGGGGTGTGGCTAGGGGGGGTGAGGTGGGGGCTTGGGGCTGAGAGGAGTATCTTTTGCAGGGTTATGAGGTGTGGAGGGTGTCACGAATCGAAGAAGCCAGCGCTCACACTATGACTGCATCCAGGACACGTGTCCGTTGTGTATCGTGTAGTAGTGGTACACACACACACACACACACACACACACACACACACACACACACACACACACACACACACACACACACACGGACACACGGAGGGTAAACAAACGGTACCGTTTAAACAGTCAATCGTCAATGGTGCCGTTCTGGCAGGACACCAAAGCACACGAACGGGGCCGGATCTCAGAAGAAGAGTTATGTGATTGGGTCCCGAAGCGGCCCTCTTGCTTCAGCGCTGGGCCCCACCGCTACCTCCAGGTCTATGGGCTCTATGGCGCTGGCTCCAGGTCTATGGGCCCCACCGCTGCCTCCAGGCCTATGGGCTCTATGGCGCTGCCTCCAGGTCTATGGGCCCCACCGCTGCCTCCAGGCCTATGGGCTCTATGGCGCTGCCTCCAGGTCTATGGGCTCTATGGCGCTGCCTCCAGGCCTATGGGCTCTATGGCGCTGCCTCCAGGCCTATGGGCTCTATGGCGCTGCCTCCAGGTCTATGGGCTCTATGGCGCTGCCTCCAGGCCTATGGGCTCTATGGCGCTGCCTCCAGGTCTATGGGCTCTATGGCGCTGGCTCCAGGTCTATGGGCCCCACCGCTGCCTCCAGGCCTATGGGCTCTATGGCGCTGCCTCCAGGCCTATGGGCTCTATGGCGCTGGCTCCAGGTCTATGGGCCCCACCGCTGCCTCCAGGCCTATGGGCTCTATGGCGCTGCCTCCAGGTCTATGGGCCCCACCGCTGCCTCCAGGCCTATGGGCTCTATGGCGCTGCCTCCAGGCCTATGGGCTCTATGGCGCTGCCTCCAGGCCTATGGGCTCTATGGCGCTGCCTCCAGGTCTATGGGCTCTATGGCGCTGCCTCCAGGTCTATGGGCTCTATGGCGCTGCCTCCAGGTCTATGGGCTCTATGGCGCTGCCTCCAGGTCTATGGGCTCTATGGCGCTGCCTCCAGGCCTATGGGCTCTATGGCGCTGCCTCCAGGCCTATGGGCTCTATGGCGCTGCCTCCAGGTCTATGGGCTCTATGGCGCTGCCTCCAGGCCTATGGGCTCTATGGCGCTGGCTCCAGGTCTATGGGCTCTATGGCGCTGCCTCCAGGTCTATGGGCTCTATGGCGCTGCCTCCAGGTCTATGGGCTCTATGGCGCTGCCTCCATGCCTCTCACCTCCATGTGTGTGAGTGAGGAGGCCGCTGAAACCAAAACACTTGGGTGTAAAAGCTCTGGCTCTGGGTCTGCGCTCCACATGAGAAGCGGTGTAGGCGAAGGAGGAGAAGGGGAGAGGGAGGGAGGGAGGGAGGGGTCGGAGGTCACAAGGGAGAGCAAAGAAGGGGGAGGGAGGGAGCAGCCGTTGACTGATTCTAATTGGTTTTGACAGCGGATGCTGAATTAATAATCGACGAAAGCAGCAAATGGCAGAGTTGGGGGGAGGGGGGCGCTGGTGACAGGACAGACGGCGGGCTCGACACGACCGCGGGGAGGGGATGACGCGGGCGGAGTCAGGTGAGTGAACACACACACACACACACACACACACACACACAGACACAGACACTTACACACACACGCGCACACACGTACACAAATGTGGTTCAGAAAGGTCATAAGGAAAAAGAAAAGCTGCAGCAGAAGCTGTCATGTAGTGTGTGTAATGATGCACACACACACACACACACACACACGCGCGTACTGATTCTCTCTCACGAACACATACACACACACACACACACACGCACACACCTGCATATAGGCTCGATCTCGCTCTCTCTCTCACAAAGACGCACATACACGCGACTCCAACACGCGCACACACTCTCTCACACAAACACACACGCATAGATTCCCAGATAACGATTATCACGCACACAGCCCCACACACGCGCGCGCACACACACACACAACACTTCCAACACAAACATCCCGTCTCACCCCATCAAATGATCCATCTTGTTGCTGTCACTCGAGCAAAGGTCAAAGGAATTAGCGGGAGTAGCCCGAGCTGTGCTGCGCTAGCTACAATGCTAACGTGCACGTGGCTTGTGAGTTACCCCGTCACTATCAATAGAACTAGCCATGTGATTTACGCCATTATTTACCGGCACTACCAATACCATTAGGTACTGAAGGACTTTTGCCCTGTTGTCCTCTGAATGTCAATTGAGACGATTATCTTGTTGCATGTGATGACATAACTGCTGTTGCTACGAGACTACGCCTGTTGTGATTACGTTGCACAACGGTACAATTCAAAGCCATTCCTTCCAAGTAGTAGTTTGGTGGGGCTCAGAGAAATAAGCTCATAAGTGTGATGGTGACATGAGCAGTAGGGCTGCAGTGTTCCTCCATCATCCACCCCAACAGTCCATCAATCCATCCCTCCACCCATCCTACGAAACTGCTTTTCCAATTAGGAGGTAAGCCATGAGCAGCAGTGGCTCAGGAGGCAGAGCGGGTGGACTGGCAACCGGAAGGTTGCTAGTTTGATCCCCGGCTCCTCCTAGCTGAGTGTTGAGGTGTCACTGAGCAAGAAATCCTAACTCCCAAAGAACTTGGCTGTCGCCTTGCATGGCTGACACTGACTGTGTATCGACAATACACTTGGTGCTTCTGTCGATGCATACACACGGCCTTGCCAACCGTGTGTAATGCGTGTGTGAATGTCAGGCAGTTACTTTAACCCATTTGTGGTTAGGGTTAGGGTACAATGTTGCGGCGCAAAATTGTATCTAGTAGATACAATGTTGTGCCGCGCAGCAGCCGGCACAAATGGGTTAAAGCACTTTGCGCCCAGCCCATCACATCAAATAATTGTAATTTCTGTTTATTTTATGTATTCGTGCTCAGTGTACAATGACATGCCCTATTTCTGTGAAGTAAACGTACAAATAAATAATGCCTCAGAGTGTGTTCTAGGTGTTTGTTGTGGATATCAACCCCCGGACAGGAGGTGTGTGTGTGTGTGTGTGTGGGGGGGGGGGGGGGGGGGGGGGGGGGGGGGGGGCTCCTATATTGCTCATCAGGGCTGAACATGAGGAGAGCTGCTGGAGCACGACTCACTGAAATTTTTATGAGGACCGCCGTTGCGTGGGTGGTTGTACGTCACATGAGAGACACAATGTATGCACACACCAATGTATGTGTCGCCAAGTGTGTGTGTGTGTGTGCGCAGACGCATGTGTGTGTTTGTGTTTGTGTGTGTGTGTGTGTGTGTGTGTGTGTGTGCGCGCGCAAGTGTGCCCATGCGCATGTATTAGTGTGTGTGTAGGCACGTCTGTGTTTAAGTGTGTGTGGTGTGTCCGCACATGTGAGTATGTTTGTTGGTGTTTGTATGTGTGTGTTTGTGTGTGTGTGTGTGTATGTGTGTGTGTGTGTATGTGTACGTGTATGTGTGTGTGTGTGTGTGTGTGTCTGTGTGTATGATTGTGTTCTACTCATTGTTGAGTCATGTCCCATGTGACGTGTGTGTTGTCCAATTGCCCAGAGGATGTTACAGTACATTTTATTTTCTGACTCTCGTATGGCAAGGGTTTTAAATATTCATGAGACAACATGAACCTCAGCTACATCAAAGGGAAAGTGTATCTGTGTGTGTGTGTGTGTGTGTGTGTGTGTGTGTGTGTGTGTGTGTGTGTGTGTGTGTGTGTGTGTGTGGGTGTGCGCATGTAAGGGTTTGCATGTGTGCATGTAGCCGATTTTAAATGCAACCGAATGCAAAAAATTATAATATAGGCCAGGGCATGAATAGGCACTAGCTATCAAGCTATATATAGCCATAAAGTCGTACCTTGCAGTCATTAACTCTGTTAAAGATGCTCTGCTGAAGACTACATCTTCCATGAAACCTTTAGCAGCCGGTCGTTGAAGCGCATCACAGTAATGGCCTCAAGGTAAAGTAGTATAAATAATGAAGTTATAAAATACACATGAATACTAGAGCCTCTAACCACTTACACTAGTATCATGCTCAGACAGCCCCGGAGTAAACCATTATCCCTCTCCCAAAACAACAGAAAGAACCCAGTGTCTTCACAATCAATACATGATCCTAACCAAAATATGTCCGTAAAACGCCTGTTATGATTCCTGGATTGAGTAGTAACGCAGGTTCATTAAGGAGCTTCTATTACATGGACATGTCCACGGACATATAATCTGTCCATGTCTTAGAACCTGTCCGTGTTCTTAGAACCTGTCCATGTTCTAAGAACCTTTCTGTGTCCTTAGAACCTGTCCATGTCCTTAGAACCTGTCCATGTTCTAAGAACCTTTTCATGTCTTAGAACCTGTCCATATAGTATCAGAGAGAGGAGAAGCCAGCGAGGGCTAGTGGACACTGGGTTAGGTCTGGCCAGCGGGCCTTACCAGAGCCTGGTGCTGGGGGAGGTTTGAGGAGGAGGTTTGAGGAGGAGGTTTGGGGAGGAGGTTTGAGGAGGAGGTGAAGGTAGCGGGAGTGTGACAAGTGAGTGTTGGGCATGTATTCTCTCTCGGTGGACAGATCCTAACTGTGGTGGTACAACAAGGTTAAGGGGTGCCAAGTACGCCTCTCTGGAGGTGAGGATCCACTCTGGGCAGGCCAGCCACCCCCCTCAGGATGTGTCGGTGTGTGGGTGTGTGGGTGGGGGAACCACTTGTCAGAGAAGTGGGCTGGGTGACATTTCTACCTTCTCCGGAAAAAGGTCAGCCTTTAATTATTCCAAATGCCAAAGAGCATCGCACCTGCAGAACATTAGGCTTGATCGGTGTGTGTGTGTGTGTGTGTGTGTGTGTGTGCGTGTGTGTTTGTGTTTGTGTGTGTGTGTGCGCGTGTGTGTGTTTCCCTGACATATGATGAGCATCGCTGTGTTTTTCCGAGCAGAACTGGACCATCTGCCCACCTGTACATGCGATCTTGCGATCACACACACACACACACACACACACACACACACACAAACACACACATACACGCTGCAAAAACAAATGCTGCATACACTCACAGACACACGCACACACATACACACACACACAGATGCTGCACACACAGTCACAGACACACACACACACACACCGCTGCGGTCACATAGAAAGAGGATCATTATTGCAACAAACTGTCACAGGTGTAGGAAAAATAACAAGAAAAAATGTTGATGTTCAACCTTTTGGTTAACACTAAAGCCTACAGCTCAGAAAACTCTCCGACCTACTCTAGGAATGGGAGTGTGTTAAACAGCTACACAAACATATGGACTGACTTTGGATGATACCGGTATGCACAGCCATTATACACAAACAAAAGCATAAAGGGGATTTACAATGGTCTATAGAAAGGAAAACGTGTAGTTCTAATGTCAATGAAAGCTATTACAACGATACAAACATGAACACACTAAAGGGCGCGTTGAAGACCACACACACAATCACAGGAGCAGTCTTAGTTTTTGGCTCACATAGCCTGCTTCTATAATGTCTATTGGCAATGTGAGTGTTCCCTAGTTATGTCATTAATTAAAAGCAGAGTCATCAATTTTTCCTTTGAGGAGAGCTAAGGAAACAGAGGACCTGAGGGTGTGTGTGAGTGTTTGTGTGTCTGTGCATGTGTGTGTATGTGTGTGTGTGTCAGTGTGCATATGTGTGCGTGTGCGTGTACGAGAGTGTGTGCGTGTGCGTGCGTGCGTGTGTGTGTATGTGTGTGTGTGCGTGTATGTTTGTGTGTGCGTATGTGTGTCTGTGTGTGCGTGCTAGAAGGCCTGATATATATATACTGGCTCCTGAACACGTGCATCCATGAGATTCTATATGCCGACAAGCATGTAGTCCCTCCAACGTCCGTTAGGGAGATGTGGTCGTTCGATGAGTATTAGAATGGTGACATATTAGCATATCCATGCTAATACAGGAAGAAACATGGATGAATTCTCCTAATTCAATATGACACCAAACCTCTTTCCTTTGTCCGGTTAGGGTCTCAGTGGTTAGATCATCTCTGCAGTATATATTTTCGGCGGTCCTGTTTGACAGTTTAATTTAGCGTAAAAAGTTATTTTGGCTATAGAATACACAAGATCGACGCTCAGTGTGCCAAATATAGATCATTTCTGCCGCCGGAGGCGAATAGCTCAAACATCGTTGACGTACCGTAGAAAGCATATCGTCACCCTCGGAGCGGTCTGGTGCAATCCAGTGGGTGTCATCACCGACCCAACGTCCATATTTTGTACACTCATAAACCAGCAGGGAGCAGAGAGTCAGTGAAGTGCATCTAACATGGAGCTGTTACTCTCTCCACTCTGGGTCTAGTTCCAGGCCTTGGCCCCGTGATTTGAGTAAGCTATTCTTTCCCGATTGCCTTCTGAGTCCCGGCAGTAAAGAGAGAACTGCAGTTTTGTGCGAACGGCTGGAGATGAAGCAAAAGGCTGTTTTTCAGAATCTTCTAGGGTTAGGCACCGCTGTTACCGTGGCAATGTTTCTCAGATGGAAGAAAGCTGTCTGGGTCTACCCTTTAAATAGACCTGCATAGTTATACACATTGCTACCATAACACATACACACCTAAACACATGCACACATGTACATACACCCACTCACAAGACTCAAATACGCACACACATATACACAAACACACACACACACAGTAAGATAAGACCTGCAACTACCCATATATCGTGTGTGTGTGTGTG
>NW_027641417.1:82500-95000 GCF_949987615.1 Pollachius pollachius
ACACACACACACACACGCACACACAAATACACATGCACGTACAAACACACAAAGACACATTCTCACAGACACACAAACACACGAGCAAACGCACAAAGACAACCACACTCAAGCACCCACATACACACATGATCACAAGCACACACAGGTTTGGGACCAATTCTAGCATCGTCGTTCTACTGGGCATGACAAGTTTATTTACACCACAACTGTTTACTTTCTGACGAGTGTGTTTGCACTTTTGCAGTGTGCAAAAAATTACAGATTGCCCAAAATTATTTTGCTGTCACAACACAGAGAGACAGACAGAATGACCAACAGGCAGACGGACAGGAAAGGGCTGTGTCAGTAGAGAGAGACTCCTGTAAGAGTGGACCTAAGAGAAGCACAAGGACAGACGGACGGTTCTGGCAGACAGACGGATCTGTCAGCACCATGGACCTGCTGAGAGCGATATGGCCAAACAGAGAGAGAGAGAGAGAGAGAGAGAGAGAGAGAGAGAGCGAGACCGAGAGCCAGATAGAGAGAGAGAGAGGGAAAGAGAGAGAGTGGAGGTCGAGGAGGAACGGCCATCAGTGCTGTCCTCCCATCTGTCTGCTGGTCGAGATGAATCTGCCCTGACAATACAGGAGGCCCCGGCACACACCCCTCCCCCATCGCCCAGCCATCTGCACACACACACACACACACACACACACACACACACACACACACACACACACTGCATGGAAAAACACCAACAGACACAAACACCGGACGGGCACACACACACACATTACAGGCACCACAAGGACACACAGACACAAACAAACCTACAAACACACACACACACACACACACACACACACACACACGTTCACACAGAAGGAGTTAGCGGCTGAGGTGTGAGAAATAAAGAAGTTAAAAGCCGGCAGTAAAACCTAGCGTGAGTTAAGAAGTGATGAAAAGAGGGAGGGAGATGGAGGTAGGGGAGAAGGAGGTGAGGAAATTGTTTCCAGTTACGTGGTCTGAATGGGGAAGGAGGACAGGGAGACGGTGGACAGGAGAGGGCACAAGAGAGGGGGAGAGAGAGAGAGAGAGAGAGAGAGAGAGAGAGAGAGAGAGAGAGGGAGAGAGGAGAGATGAGGGGAGCGAGAGAGAGAGAGAGATAGAGAGGGGAGAGAGGGAAAGAGAGAAAGAGAGAAAGAGAGGGGAGAGAGAGGAGAGAGGGGAGAGAGAGCAGAGAGGGGAGAGAGAGGAGAGAGGGGAGAGAGGGAAAGAGAGAAAGAGAGATAGAGAGGGGAGAGAGGGAAAGAGAGAAAGAGAGAAAGAGAGAAAGAGAGGGGAGAGAGAGGAGAGAGGGGAGAGAGAGGAGAGAGGGGAGAGAGAGGAGAGAGGGGAGAGAGGGAAAGAGAGAAAGAGATAAAGAGAGATAGAGAGGGGAGAGAGGGAAAGAGAGAAAGAGAGAAAGAGAGGGGAGAGAGAGGAGAGAGGGGAGAGAGAGGAGAGAGGGGAGAGAGCGCGAGCGCACGCGAGAGAGAGGGAGAGAACAAGCTAGGCAGAGATGCGAAGGCGAGAAAGAGAGATACGTGGAAGAGGAGAAGAGAGAGAGTGAAGGGGGAGAGAGGGAATGCATGTGAATGAGAAAGAAAAAGACAAAAAACAGAATGAGATTTACCTCGTATTTCCACACCCCCACCCCAGACTCACATACACGCACACACACGCCATACACACACACTAGTCAATTTGCACAAAACTTTCATTACCGCCAATTTGGGCCCGGCAGGCGGGAGCTGTGCCATTACGACATGGCGGCATCAATCAGCCCCGACTCCCCTCTTTCTCCCGCCCCAATCCCCCTTCCCCCTCCCCCTCCCCAACTCGGCCTATCAGGCCGCTCCAATGCTTACTCAAATCTGTCCCCCGATTGGACAGTTCCCACCCCTCGAACTGCCACCACTGACAAATCTGTCCCCAGGAAGAGAGCGTGGAGGGCTGGGGGATGGTGGCAGTGGGGGAGGCATGGGAAGGCTCTGATTTTCATCTGGTTTGATTTATACACTCCGGACGACCTGGCACGGGCGTCACTCACTGAGAGCACGCACACACACAAAATAAACACCTTCTTTGGTAACCCATTTTCTTGCACACACACACCTTTTTGATTGGAAAAATACCATCAGACACACGCGGATACGATGTGTGTGTTCCTCCTCCATAGGGAGGAACCCTGTCTGATAAAAAAAATTAAAACATATTTTCTCTCTCTCTCTCTCTCTCTCTCTCTCTCAAAGCGTGGTACAGGTTATCGCTAACGTGCAAACACACAAACACACATAGTGTAAGAAGACGCACACACACACAGACATACACATAGTTTTAGGTGATGTGCACACACACACACACACACACACAGAAGGCCGTGTGTGGCCGTGCACGCCTGCATGCTTCGCCCCACGCGCGTGCGGCAGCGTTGGACAGGCGGCGTGATGGATGGCGGCGTGGCGGCCGGAAGGTAGCGTTGGTGTTGGCAGCGAGGGTGATTAACGTCGGGATTTATAGTTATGTTCTGTCTAATTAAAGCACGCTGACAAAACCACGTATCGCCTGTTTACCACTGTTATGTCCCGTCTGTCTGTCTATCTGTCTATCAGTCTGTCTGTCTGCTTATTTCAACACAATATCGTGCGTTGTGTTATATGTGTCGCAAACCATAGCTGTCCGTCGGTCTGGGTATGCCTACATGTCTGTCTTTCTGTTTGAGGACAGTACCTTCCAAGTCTGTCTGTCCGTCTGTCTGCCTATGTGCTGTCTGTCTGTTAATGGGCATGCATACTTAAGCTGTTACTGTAACTAAAATAGCAGTTATGACTCAAGTGACTATTAACGGGCTCTGCGCCCTGGGGTGCATGTGTATCTGTGTGCATTCATGTGTGTGTGTGACTGTCCGTGTGTGTGTGTGTGATAGTAAAGAGAAGAGATAAAAATAAGCGAGATAGTGAGAGAGTGGGGGAGAGACACACACACAAAGAATTGTGGCCATGTATTAGAGAGTCAGGGAGGGTGAGAAAGAGGGAGAGAAAGACACAGATAGTAAGAAATTGATTGCTTAGTTGTAACAAAAAAGAGAAAAAGAGACACAGAGAGGGAGCTACAAAAGAGGGAGGGATGGGGAGTAAGAGAGCGAGAGAGAGAAAGATAAGGGAGGGAGGCAGAAAGAGATACTAAGTTCACTACTAATCTCTGACTCCCCCCCGGGTTACACCACAGCTCCTTGGGTTTGTGTGTTGACACCGCCAGCGCTAAGCTAGGCTAGCTCCGGCGCTGATGATGCTGATTTAGGAGGGTACAAGCTGCTGGCCGGGGCTTCATCAGCCCTAATGGCTGCAGACTCACAGGGGACGACTCTAATTAGCTCCACTAGGACGCTCGGCCTTAGATACCCCGTCACACTCTGTGTGTGTGTGTGTGTGTGTGTGTGTGTGTGTGTGTGTGTGTGTGTGTGTGTGTGGCAAGGTGTCAGCGTGTGGCTGTGTGTGTACGTGAGCGTGTGTTGTGCGCGCTTGCGCATGTGTGTGTGTGTGTGTGTGTGTGTGTGTGTGTGTGTGTGTGTTTGTGTGTGTGTGCCTGTGAGTGTTTGTGTGTGCGGGAGACACAGAAATGGTAAGTCAGGGGAATGCTCACTATCAAGACAAGCTGTTGGTTTAAGTTGACCCCCTCGCCTCCCCTCCCCTCCCTTCCCCCCTCCCCTCCCTTCCCCCCTCCCCTCCCCTCCCCTCCCTTCCCCCCTCCCCTCCCCTCCCCTCCCTTCACCCTCCCCTCCCTTCCCCCTCCCCCCTCTCTGATAAGACTCTAGTTGGTGGAATTGCTTCTACACCAGCGTTGTTTCCACTTCTCCTCGTTTCTATAATTATAGATTGATTATTTGTCATGTATTAATATTATGGCTACATCACACCCCGGCAGTGTGTGGACTCCAATGTGTGTGTGCTAATGTAGCGGAGAAGTTGATTGTGATTGTGAGTGAACTGTCAAAGTAAGTAGTACCAGTAGCTCCAGCCCCACTACTAACTCCACCACCTTTACCGCCGACCTCTCCTCACAGCGATACTGCAGTGAGACCATGAGACACAGTGATAGCTCCCCCAAGGGCCCCGGCACGCCACAGTTTGGCCTGGCACAGGGCCCTTAACACCGCTATAAATATTAGAACTGCCGCTTCATTTGCATGTTTAATTACCAACAACAGCAATAACAACATACTGTCCCCCCCCCCCCCCCCCCAGGAAAAGGGCCGATATTATTTTGGAAAACGCAGCGCAGCTGCTGTCAATGTAGCATTGTTGTAAAACGTGGGTTGATTGGTTTGTTGTAAGCCTTTTAACTTGATGTGTATGCATTTTGACACACACACGCACACACGCACACACACACACACACACACACACACACACACACACACACACACACACAGCATGAGCTACATCTCAGTGCATTTACTTGTTTATAACGTTAGCTTGCGGCAAATGTTATTTCGGTCTTTATGTGTCTATGCGCGATGGCAAGGACGCTGTTGCACGCGCTTATGTGTTTTCCTGTCTGATTTATTGTTTCACACGGTTGCATAAAGCCTCATAAGGCATTAGCGTTACCTCGTTCACATGAATTTGCGTGTGCGTGGTCTTTACCGTATGCGCGCACATTTGTAACGGATGATGACATGACGACGCAGATGGATATATAGAAAAAGAAATGCGTGCATTTATGTGTGTGGCAACATATGTAGTGTGTCTTAATGGGTAAGTAGTACCTGCGCTTCTGTACGCGTCTATCTCGAGAAATAGTGTTGTGCTAACGCGCCCATTTGATGACCCTCTTGGCGTTGAGAGAGAGTGAGAGAGAGAGAGAGAGAGAGAGAGAGACAGAGAGAGAGAGACAGAGAGAGAGAGAGAGATGGTTAGCACAAGCAGAAGGAAAAATTAAGAGCGAGGACGAGGGAGGGAGCAGAGTAAGAGAGAGAAAAGAGAGGAGGGAAGGATGGAGAGAATACGTAATAGCTGAAAGAGGACATTAACTTCATTAAAGCTGTATTAGTTTCATTAGCTGAATCCCAGTTGTCAGCGTTCCTGTGTGTGTGTGTGTGTGTGTGTGTCTCTGTGTGTCTCTGTGTGTGTGTGTGTGTGTGTGTGTGTGTGTGTGTGTGTGTGTGTGTGGGGGGGGGGGGGGGTCTTGCCTCAGGCATTTAGATTAACCACCAAACTCTGACACACACTCACACACACACACACACCCGTTACACATAATCTAGTTTATCAGTCGGGTATTGTGTATGTCTGTGTGCATGTATTGTTAGAGTGTGAATAAACGTGTGTGTGTGTGCTTATGTAAATGTGTGTGAATGTGTGTCTATGAGACAGAGCTACAAGGGTAAGAGGACTGATTGGCATACCCATCGACTGAACATTTAGAGTCAGATTTCGATAATCGATCAGTCGATCGACAGAAAATTGATCAAGTCAAACAATTAATCCTTCAAGTAATTTATCAACCACACGTCCCATCGATTTGCTGCCTAATGCCTCAGGAATTCAAATATGTAATGGTTAATGGAGCGTTGCCAAATGAATACCTTAGCCTTCCTTGGCTAAAGCAAGCAAATCTAGGACATTAATTGTGTGTGTGTGTGTGCCTGAGTGCGTGTGTGTGCGCATGCTTCTCTATCTATCCCTATGTGTGTGTATATGTGTGTGTGTGTACGTCTCTATCAGGACTAAGGGGGAAACGGCTCCACATTATCCAGCCTGCTGCTGGCCAGAGCCCCAGCCCCAGTAATGGATATTAACCTACGCTCAAGTTTAGACCAATGGGACCAGAACACTCACAACACATGATCACATTCCGGCCACACACACACACACACACACACACACACACACACACACACACACACACACACACACACACACACACACACACGTACATGCATTGCACTGCACCCACAAACACACGAAAACACAACCCAAATGTGCGCACACACACACACACATACACAAACACACACACACACTGTAGCAGGGAAAGTCAACACTGATCACAGAATACATTCGTCTTCATCTTTTGCCAGAATTAACAGGTTTCCTACCCATGATTCATAGTTTGTTTAGATCCAAGGCGGGATACCCTTCAATATGGAAAGGTGGGGTGCGTGTGTGCGTGGAGGGGGGGGGAGTTAAGGTTGTTTTTTTTACCTCAGGGGACAAACCCCTCTTGTGGCTGTGACCTCCAAACTAGACACATGGGGTGTGTACGAGTGCGTGTGGGTGTGCATGGGTTTGTGCATGTGTGTGTGTGTGTGTGTGTGTGTGTGTGTGGTTTAGGGGTGGGGGGGCTACAGTGATATTGAAAGAGAGACAAAGAAATTGAGAGAGAGCATACGGCATGTGTGTGTGCCTGTGTGTGTTGTACAGTGAGATTGAAAGAGAGACAAAGAAATGGAGAGAGCATACACCATACAGTGTGTGTGTGTGTGTGTGTGAGAGAGAGAGTGACAAAGAGATAGTGAGTAACTGTCTGTGTATGTGTGTGTGCTAGAAAAACAGAACCAAGAGAGAGAGAAGAGAAAGAGAGAGAGAGAGAGAGCAAGAGAGAGAGAGAGAGAAAGAGAGAGAGTGTGTGTGTGCGTTAGGGAGGGAGGGGAGACAGAGAATGAGGAAAAGTTCCATCATTTATCCGTTCTGGCACTCGGCTGACGGCAAGCTGAGCCACTAATGTCCATTGTGTCTGGTGTGTGTGTCTGTGTGTGTGTGTGTGTATGTGTGAGTGGGTGTGTGTGTGGGGGTGAGTGTGTGTGGGTGTGTGAGTGTATACATCATGGATGTATGCCTTTGTTATGTTATGTCAGTATGAAACTTATATCTTCCAAAGGGGGCAGCTAAGCACATCCATCAACACGTGTGAATATGATAATACGGTGTGTGTGTGTGTGTGTGTGTGCGTGTGTGTGTGTGCGTGTGTGTGTGTGTCGACAGGCCTCACCAGAACGACCCAGCTGGATAATAAGATCCATTATGATTTACGTGCCAAGAGGACAAGCAGGCAGAACAAAGACACGCACGTACAAGCACACACAAAGACGTTCACGCACACACACATGCACACACAAAGACGATGAACATTTAGACATATTCCCCGTTGAACTAAATTTCTTTGTATAACTGTCTAACACATGCATATTTTGCATAACACATGCATATTTAAATGTGTGTGTGTGTGTGTGTGTGGCCATGCACAATGTGTCTGTGTGAGTGTGCATGTGTGAGTGCTTGCTTGTGTGTGTGCGTGTTCATGTGCGCGTGCGTATCCGTGTGCATGTGCGTGTGTGTGCGTGCTCATGCTCATATCCATCTGCGTGTGTGTGTGTGTGCGTGTGTGTGTGTGCTTCCTGTGGGGCTACCTACAGTGCCTCCTCTTACTGTCTGAAATGAGAGAACATGGACCCTCTCTTTTGTCTCCTCTCTTATCTTCCTCGGCTTCATGCATCTCTTCATCTAACCCTAACCCTAACCCTAAAATATGCAGTTTACTCCTCACTATTAATCTCTGGCTCTATATCCTCTCACACACACAAACGAAAGATTGTGTATCACACACTCGCACAAAACCACCTCGCCCTGCATCTCCTGCCAGGGACGGCAGTCTGAACAGCAGGCCTCTGCGGGACCAACAATGTTGCAGCTTAAAGTTAATTATACATTTATTTTACACGCTGCACTCCTGCTTTATTGGTCAATATCGAGAGATTATAATCCCCAAAAAAACGGTGTAATAGCCTGATATCTAACTGTCCAATCACGCACCGCACCATGATTCTGGCGGCAATTTGAGGACGAGGTACTTTCTCATCTTGATTGGCCAGCTGCTGTGCATCGGTAGCCATGGTTACATAGTGCAGCTATAACGTAGCCATGTAACGCTGGGGTATTATGGGTGAATTGTCTTATCGAACAGTAGGGGAGTTACAAAATGGCAGCCGCTTTGGTAAGAATGGACGATGGGAATGAGTTGTACAACAGAGAGTGTTTACTTCGATGGAAGTAAACACTTCTACGGAGGGAGGGAAGGGTACAAATGCACAAAGTGGGATTTGAGAAACGAATGCATACATAACCATCCACACACGCACACACACAAACACACATACTTGCAGAGCAATTAACACGCAACACATTCAGTTCCTATCTGAGCGCTGCTATTTCCCTCCGTCTTCTATCGCCCACACACACACACATACACAAACACACAGTGGGAGCAGGCTTCATTGGACAATGGGGTAATTCTCCAAGAGTGCTTCATGGAGTACTCAGTGACGCCAACTCAATTAGAGACCTAAATACCAAGATAGGGACCAACGGGGGAGTCCTAGGAGATAGAGATACGACACAGCCACACATATAGAGAGGGAAGGACACATAGAGAGGGAAAGAGACAGACAGAGACAGAGAGAGAGAGAGAGAGAGAGAGACAGGGAGAGACAGCGAGAGAGAGAGAGAGAGAGAGAGATAGAGAGAGAGAGGAAGAGACGCACACAGAGAGACAGAAAGAAAGAGAGACAGAGACAAATACAAGGATAGAGAGAGAGAGAGAGTGGAAGAGACAGAGACAGGGAGAGAGAGACAAAGAGACAGAGAGAGAGACAGAGAAGAGAATAGAGGAAGAAGAGAGGAAAAACAGTGGATAACACAAACACAGGATTTAACATTTACAATTTTAAACGTTTTAATTAAAATGGGACCAACACAAATGAGGTGATCAACAGGGGAAATTAATGGAAAGATGAAGACAATGAATGAAGAAATGAATGAGGACAATGAATGGATGACTGCAGACCATAGAGGGATGGAATACAAAGGGCAGGTTTGGACAGAACTATGTATGGTAATACACAGAGGGTGAGGAGCGCTGGAAAAGCCTCCAACAGAGTGATCACTGGAGTTTGAAGACCCCATTCCTTGCTATCGCGATCGCATACACACACGTCCACACGCACACACACACACACACAAACACAAACCTGCACACTCACAAACACACACACACGGACACGCACATACACAAACCTGCACTCTCACTCACACACACACACACACACACACACTGACACAAAACACGCACACCCCCAGGAATGTATTTCTCTCATCAAATCGGATCAGACTCCACTGTTCTCAAGCCAACGCGCGCTCCACCGAAATCCCCCCCCCTGTAAGTCGGTTCCCGCTTACACTTGCTAAACCTCGGCCTAGAACAAATACGCTGTCTGTCCGTCGAGTTCGGGACAATTCAAGAACTGGAGCAGCGATGGTCAATATGCCGAAAGTTAAAAAAACAAATGTGCCACAGTAAATGGGTTCAAACGACGATGATCACGATCAAATGAGTTCAAACTCTGCCGGGGTTAAGACCCATTAGCCTCGTGATGTGATCAGAGCTAAGCTGATGTCCCGCTAAAGTTAGCTAAACGTCAGAACGCGTTGACCTGGTGTGGTTCCAGCACCTGTACGTCCATGCATAGAAATAGCTTGTTCAATGTTTTATTATAATAATGTAGTTAGTAATATCGAAATAACTTTTGTATGACAACAGCAAGTGATGATGACGGTAATGATTAATGACACAGTTACACTGCAGAGATGTAGAGAAGTCCTCGAAGTATTTATAATGGATTTATAGACAATATGACTATTTTAACATTATAGTAATCATCGTATATACCTTGAATACAAGTAAAAGCTTAAAAAACAGCTTGAAGGCAATTTTGTCTGTTTTTTTATTGCTTTGTTCCCTTTGTGTTCTTGTGTGGCGTAGTTTGGCAGACAATAGTAGCTTAGATTTGACAAATATGGACAATATATAAACATATTGACTGCTTATCTACTCCCACTAACAGGCAATATTTTTGGGGCAGGATAAGGATTAAGAGATATCAGGGACAAGACGTTTCAATGTTTTGAAGGCATTTCAGTTCCAGATGAAATTTCGGGCTATGAACAGATCTATAAGCTAAAAAAAAGCTAACTCATGGTCAGATGATAGCCGATAGGTTCCTAGATTGTTGCTCTTCACACAGACGGTTTGGATGGATGCATTCATAGCCCCGCTCCTACGGTATTGGTCAATAATAATCACTATGATAATACTCACTATACTCAAGACAAACTGAAACAAGTGGAAACCACAGTGCTCCTACAGATTCTGCAGATTCTGCATTCACTTGCAGACATCTGAATATTGAGATCACCTGCAAACAAACCCGACTACCATACAGAATAAAGAATAGAAACACATGGTAATGGCACATAGTAACTGCTGGTAATTGAACATAAAATAATAAACAACCAACCCCAACCCCCCACCGACCGATCAACACACACTCACAAACACAAACACACACACACAAACACACACACACACACACATCATCATCAGCCCACTAACACGTACGTCCTCCTCCACGCGAGAAGGCCCCTGTTCCGCTGTCGTCGTGGAGATTACCCAACACATCCCCAGAAGCACATCTGGTTCCCATTGGCCGGGAGCAGTGGACCAATGAGGCGGGGGCTGGTCGGAGGGGGAGTTGGCCGGCCTTCAGCGGGGTTTATGAGCTCACTGGCCTCTGCGCTGGGCGCTCGCGGTCTCCAAGGCTCGCTGGAACACTCAGAGCAAGACTCGGAGGATACAGGATACAGCTGCTGCTCCGCCACGTTCACAGAAACAATTAGCCAGACCCGCTCTTCGTTGTTTTTCTGTTTGTTTTAAGTACACCTGCGTCGAAAATCGACCGTGGCACTGGGTGAATACAGCGGGGGCCTAGGCGTGTCTGGGGTTTGGCGTGTTTTCAATGGCACTCGATTGAATGTATGTTTAGTAATGTAGCAGATGGGGCATGATGGTCTATTATGTGTTCAAGCCCAACTGTTTTCAGGCCAACGGTAGACATCTTTGAGCCAGATGCCTAACCCTTACCGGTACAATTAATACAGGAGCTACAACCCCAAAACTCCAAGCGTATCTGTGTGTGTGTGTGTGTGTGTGTGTGTCTATGTGTGAGACTGTGTGTGTGACTGTGTGTGTGTGTGTGTGTGTGTGTGTGTGTGTGTGTGTGTGTGTGTGTGTGTGTGTGTGCTCCGTTCCAAGAACACCAACAGTTAAATCTGATACCCGGACCAGATCAACAGACCGAGGGACAGAACAGAACTGGTGTCTCACACACAGGAAGCCATGCTTCAGGACAGATGGAACCAGCACTCAGACGCTGAGCATACCTGCCGCAACACCTGCTCTCTCTCACTCTAACACACACACACACACACACACACACACACACACACACACACACACACAGGTGAACAAACAAGCACACACACCCACACACACACATGCACATCACTGGTTTGTCAGTTTTTATTTATTTTTGGTTTATGACATTTTAAAAACATGGCTCATTAATCGGCTGATGCATCATCTTCAACCACACAAAAAAATGTATTTAATAGATATTATAAAACATATATATTTTTAATAGGTCAGTGTAGCAGTGCAGACCATGGCGATTGTCGTTGGGTTGGCAGTGTGTGTGCGCGTGTGCGTGGCCTGCCAGACTCCACACCTCGTTTGCACGGCGCTGCCCGGGTATCCCGGTGTGAATCGCTGGGCCTTGATTAGATTTAAATGTCAAGAGGCGCTGGACAACACAGTTATCATCCACATGATGGCCCATTAGCAGGCTTAAACAGCTCGCCTCCCTCCTTAACTAGCCAATCAGCAGCCAGATTCATCATCTGCCTTGACGAGAGCTCGATGTGAAGGAGATCTCTCTCTCTCTCTCCGTTTAACACTTAGTCTGTCTCTTTTCCTCTCTGTTTAACTCTTGGTCTCTCCCCATTTCACTAGTTGGTCTCTCTCTCTCTTCCTCTCTGTTTAACTCTTAGTCTGCCTCTCTCTAACTCATAGTCTGTCTCGCTCTCTCTCTGATTAACTCGTTGCCTCTCTCTGCTTCTCTCTGGGGATGTGGGCATTTGGTGAACCTGGGAGAGTTTCTTAATGCAGAAGTGTGAACGTGCATGAGCCCAGGCCCTTCAGTGCACGTCAGTAATGTAAGATCATTGTGCAAGCGTGTGTGTGCGTGTGCATATCAGCCCTTTGGGGGCTGTTGAGAACCCCAGGCCATTGCTCCATTAAAACGAGAGAGAGAGAGAGAGAGAGAGAGAGAGAGAGAGAGAGAGAGAGAGAGAGAGAGAGAGAGAGAGATACCAGAAGTAGAGGGGAATTCTAATTCTGACCGCATACTGTGCTGAGCAGAAACTGGGTAGACATACAGACAGACAGACAGAAGATAAATCCACACACACACACACACACACACACACACACACACACACACACAGGTGAACACACCAGCACACGTCTTCACCACAATCTGTGTTGGACAGAATTGTAGTCTTGCTGCAGTCTTGCCTTATATC